>NC_134267.1:56149601-56430059 GCF_031893055.1 Leptodactylus fuscus | reverse complement strand
TTCCTCTTCCCTCCTCCTCCTTTCTTTCTTTCTCTCTTTCTTTCCTTCCTTCCTCCCTCCCTCCCTCCCTCCTTTCTTTCTTTCTTCTTTCTTCCTCCTCTCTCCTTTCCTTCCTTCCTTCTTCCTTTCTTTTCTTTCTTCTTTCTTTCTTTCTTTCTTTCTTTCTGCTTCCTTCTCCTTCTTTCTTTCTCTTGTTCTTCCTTTCTCTCCCGCTCTTCCTTCTTCTCCCTCTCCTCCCTCTTCCTATCCTTTCTTTCTTTCTTTCCTCCCTCTCTCCTTTCCTTCTTCTTCTTTCTTCTTCCTTCCTTCCTCTCTTTCTTTCTTTCTTCTTTCTTTCCTTCCTTCTCTTCCTCCGTTCCTTCCTTCCTCTCCTTCCTTCCTTTCTTTCTTTCTTCTTTCTTCTTCTCTCTCTCTCTCTTTCTTTCTTTCTTTCTTTCTTTCTCTCTTTCTTTCTTTCTTCTTCTTTCCTTCCTTCCTCCTCCTCTTCCTTCCTTTCTTTCCTTCTTTCCTCCTCTCCCTCCTTCTTTCTTTCTTTCTTTCTTTCTTTCTTTCTCTCTCTCTCCTCTTCCTCCTCTTCTCTTCTTTCTTTCTTTCTTTCTTTCTTTCTCTTCTTCTTCCTTCCTCTTCCTTTCTTCCTCCTTCCTTCCTTCCTCTTTCCTCCTCCTCTCCTTTCTTTCTTTCTTTCTTTCTTTCTTTCTTCTCCTCTTCTTTCTTTCTTTCTTTCTTTCTTTCTTTCCTTCCTCCCTCTTCCTTCCTTCCCTCCTTCTTCCTTCTTCCTCTTCTTTCTTTCTTTCTTCCTTCTTCTTCTTCCTTTCTTTCTTTCTTTCTTTCTTTCCTCCTTCCTTCCTCCTTCCCCTCCCTCTTCTTTTCTTTCTTCCTTCTCTTTCTTTCTCTTTCTTTCTTTCTCTTTCTTTCTCTTTCTTTCTTTCTTTCTTTCTTTCTTTCCTTCTCTTTCTTTCTTTCTTTCTTTCTTTCCTCCCTCCTAGAAGGTAGTAAAAATTGTGGGTGCACGTAACCCCAATATATTCTTTGAATTCGCAGTCAGACAATGGCACTATATACCAGTAGCAAGAAATGAGGGTATTTATAACCCCAATATATTCTTTGAATTCCCAGTCAGACAATGGCACTGTATACCAGTAGTAAAAATTGTGGGTGCACGTAACCCCAATATATTCTTTGAATTCCCAGTCAGAAACTGGCACTATATGGCAGTAGCAAGAAATGAGGGTATTTATAACCCCAATATATTCTTTGAATTCCCAGTCAGACAATGGCACTGTATACCAGTAGTAAAAATTGTGGGTGCACGTAACCCCAATATATTCTTTGAATTACCAGTCAGAAACTGGCACTGTTTACCAGTAGTAAAAATTGTGGGTGCACGTAACCCCAATATATTCTTTGAATTCCCAGTCAGAAACTGGCACTATATGGCAGTAGCAAGAAATGAGGGTATTTATAACCCCAATATATTCTTTGAATTCCCAGTCAGAAACTGGCACTGTATACCAGTAGTAAAAATTGTGGGTGCACGTAACCCCAATATATTCTTTGAATTCCCAGTCAGAAACTGGCACTGTATACCAGTAGTAAAAATTGTGGGTGCACGTAACCCCAATATATTCTTTGAATTCCCAGTCAGAAACTGGCACTATATGGCAGTAGCAAGAAATGAGGGTATTTGTAACCCCAATATATTCTTTGAATTCCCAGTCAGAAACTGGCACTGTATACCAGTAGTAAAAATTGTGGGTGCACGTAACCCCAATATATTCTTTGAATTCCCAGTCAGACAATGGCACTATATACCAGTAGCAAGAAATGAGGTATTTATAACCCCAATATATTCTTTGAATTCCCAGTCAGAAACTGGCACTGTATACCAGTAGTAAAAATAGTAGTAAAAATTGTGGGTGCACGTAACCCCAATATATTCTTTGAATTCCCAGTCAGACAATGGCACTATATGGCAGTAGCAAAAATAGTGGGTGTATATAGCCCCAATTCTATTGCTAGGGGACTTGCAGGGTATTTCTGGGGTTGAAGGTGGGGGGGCACACCGTTGGAACGGGTATCGGGGGTATATATCGGGTATACGGGAATACACTGACAGTGTATTCCATTCAGGATCCTGGGAAAGCTGGGTTGCGGCGATTGAGCCCGTCAGTGCCACGTTACACTGACAAGCTTCTCCTGGAATTTAGCTCTTACAAGAGCTGTTGTGGTTGTCTTCTCCTTCCTATCCTAGCCTGTCCCTGCCTACCAGAATCTAAGCCCTAGCTAGCTGGACGGAAACCTCCGTCCTCGGTGAATTGCAAGCTCAGAATGACGCGAACCTGGGCGGCGCTGTTCTTTTAAATTAGAGGTCACATGTTTTCGGCAGCCAATGGGTTTTGCCTACTTTTCTCAACGTCACCGGTGTCGTAGTTCCTGTCCCACCTACCCTGCGCTGTTATTGGAGCAAAAAAGGCGCCAGGGAAGGTGGGAGGGGAATCGAGTAATGGCGCACTTTACCACGCGGTGTTCGATTCGATTCGAACATGCCGAACAGCCTAATATCCGATCGAACATGAGTTCGATAGAACACTGTTCGCTCATCTCTATTCATTATCACATTCCTTAAAGTCTACAAGGGGCCTCCTTGACTTAAGCAGAAAAATACATACTTATACAGTTTATATGTGAAAGAGTACAAGATGGCTGCCAAATACAAAGATGGAGGACTTAACTCTAACATTTCCCCATTTTGAGATGGTTGAATACAGAAATTAACATGTAAGTACTTCAGTGACCTAATGTCCACTGCCGGATTTCCCAGATTCCCTACATGTGTTTTTCTGCACTTCAACCTTTATCTCAAAAAATCCTTATTAGGGGTCTGGCCTCTCAAGTCTTGTATTTGTCATCCGGTTGCATAAGTATTGTAATAGTTTAAACAAACAAAAGAAACATAAGATTATTACTGCGACTTGCTGATACTATGTATCATTCCTAAAATATAAGGTGGTATCTTCTTAACTACATACTTCAAACATTTCCTGTTGTGTCATGAAAACAGTTATATATAACTAATAGGCTAATATGGGGCTATGAGTACATATCCTACAATCTGACACATTCAAATTTTCCTTCAAGATCGTATGATGTTTAAGAAACTTATTGTCCCACTCATTGTCAAATGTTCTATGCAGGCTTATTGCCAGGACCATCTGTAACAGTAACATCAGGAGAATCTTCATCGCTGTGTGTAGATACTTCCTTGCAATGTGAAGCATGGATACAGTTAGGTTTTCCTTCAAGTTTCATAGAAATACTGGTTATCAGCAGCACTTGGAAGGACCATCAGCTCTTGGGTCCAAGGTTTTTCTCATGTATCTCTTCATCACCATCAATCTCTTGTCTCAAACGAATAGGTCCCATCCACTAACTTAAAATCTGAGAGGGAGAAGAAAACTCAAAGCTATACATTAGTCAAATGTTTTTGCCAAGACATCACATAGTCAGTCAGTACACCATAATACAACCCTAACCTAGGGGCTGACCCAAAGAAAGTTTGATATGGGCTAAAACCAATTCTTCTATCAGGAGGGTACCTTACAGAAAATACAAATACAAGTGACACACTACTTCTTTAGTAGCCGTCTATCTGCAGCCCTGTTTATGATAGCTTTCTTCACCAGATATGCCCCGGGCCATCCTGAAGAGCAATAACTATACACACAAGCACGTACTTATACCGTCTCACCTTTAGTAGTTACTAAAGTTATAGTTATATCATATAATTAACCTGCAATCTCTGGAACAGGTACAAGGGCTCCGGGCCTGGCTCAAAGACACTTTTCACTTCTTGGTCTATATTGTGTTTAACACGTCATGCAGGCTCACACTATAGTGATGCTAAATCCTGCAGCCGCCCATCCTCTGCTCACCAGGTCACACATGGCTACTACTAAACAGTACACTTAATAATAATCTGCTTATGCCATCAGTGGGGACGATGCTCTCAGTACATACTCTCTTACCACCAGACACCAGGAGTTATTCATCCTCTTTTGATCCTTGCTATTTCCAAAGCTTCTTTCCTCCTGGACCATTTTGGTGCTTCAGTGTTAAAGTCTAACAAGGGGCCTCCTTGACTTAAGCAGAAAAATACATACTTATACAGTTTATATGTGAAAGAGTACAAGATGGCTGCCAAAATACAAAGATGGAGGACTTAACTCTAACACTGAGGCTTTCAGAATTATTGAATTATCTTTCTCCAAACCAAGCAAGGCTTTCATCTGTGCCGATGTTAAATTACCATGACTAGTCGATGGTTCACGCAATGATGATAATGCGTCCAACATCATCTTTTCAAAGGTATCTATATTCTGGGTCTCGCACCCAAGTGGATTAGACTTGCTTTTAAGTTGCAGGTCTGTATAAGTGACTGTAGTCTCACCCTGACCCTGATAGTAGAGATCCTCTAACACCCTCAAACATCAGCCTCCAGGCCCATTTCCCTACACCTGCTTTTCTCAGCCGCTTTCATGTATTTGGCCCACCTCAGTTTGCGAGTAAAGAGGGCCAGATCTTTTACCCAGTTGAATAGGCTGAACTTTGTCGTGGGAGCAAATGAAAACCCTTTGCATAATACTGACAGCAATATCAGTAAGTACACATTGGGATAAATTAAAGGCTATCTTTGGCTATATTTCAATTGATGTTGTAATAGTCTTGACTGACTCTCCTTATATCTTTTTTTACTGGTATGTATGTATATATGTGTATACATATGTATTTAAGGATGGTGAAAACTACCTAATATATGGAAGTCTTTTATTGTCTGGAAAGCTTTTTATATGACATATGTTCTCTAAGGGCAATTTAATCCATCTAGACAAGAGGTCCTACCTGTTACATCTAACCAGTTAATATTTCTAAGTGTGATGAATATGACAATATATGGACCAAAATGTTAACTAGAACTACCTTTGAATTGAATTTATAAAAAAAAAAGTTCTTTTTATGATTTTGTTTACGACTTTTTACTTGTTAAAAATTCTTTTAGTGTAAAATATATATTTTCTGCATGTATCTTTTTTAGATCTGATGAAGGGGTGGAATCCTGTGTGACTCCAAGTAAACCCCGAAACGCGTCATCTGAATAAACTACAATAATTGTTTTTAAATTGGTCCGAGTGAGCGCGTTCTACTTTTTCCCTGGTATATCCAGTACTTACCCACTGGGATAAATTAAAGGGGCTCTATCAGCAAAATTATGCTGTATGAGCCCCACATATGCGTGAATAGCCTTTAAAAAGGCTATTCAGCCACCGGTAATGTTATTTTAAACCCCCCCTCCCGTTTTAAAATAAAATTATGGGCTGGGCGTTGATCCACGGTCTGACGTCCTCTTCTGGCACGCCTTCCTCTTTTTTCTTCTTTCGGCGACGCCCTCCGATCATGGCTCTTCCCCGGCTTCATCGTCATCTTCTTCCGGTGGTTCAAATTCAATAGGATCAAATCCGGCGCGTGAGCAGTAGCGCTCCCTCACGCTCTAGCGCCATTTTTCTCAATGGCCGTGTGCACGTGCCAGATTTGATCCAATCAGATTTGAACCGCCAGAAGAAGAACCTGGAGCCTGCCGACGACTGGATGGGTTAGTTGTCCTCTCAGCTTTGTCGGATTTGGCTCTACCCCTACTACTATTATTGGGGGCACGAATTTTAGGTCTGACTATGGTATCCCTGGAGCGCTGTGTTATATCAGTGTCGGAAATCTCCCCTTCTGATGATGAAATATATCAGTACTAGGAACCGAATTAGTGAGACCTTGATATGCGCGGTTCTCACGGAACTCCGCCAGGTCTCGTGAGAACTGAAAATGTTTCCGTTGTTTAATATACCCAGTATATTTTTCAATATTGAGTTGAAGTTCTCTTTCTTTCCTAATAAAATCTGGATATCCAACAAAGGTTTTAGCCTTCTCAACAGCTATCTTCAGGGAATCAGACAACTTAGCTAATTTCGCATTCTATCTTCTATCAACAGTTTGATCAAGCGCAGGGAAGATTCTGTTACCTCTTTTTCCCATGCACTACAGAACTGTGGGGGCCTAAGATGTTTAGCTGGTTGAATCGGGTTCCTGAGACCACATTAAATAATCTTATGATTCAGATAATGTCAGACCTTGAACTTCCCACCAGCATTTTAAAAAATTATCTATACATTATAGTTAAATGTTTGAATGCCTCCTTAGTTGATGTATACTGATCTGAAACCGATAATTCTCTGTCCGAGAATACATCACGTGCTTCTTCTAACCATCTCTCAGCATATGTAGCATCAGACAGAAATCATGTCATATTGTAGAACGAATACTCAATTGCAGAGACCTACCAAAAATAATAACGTGATTCACAGAGGGTGGAAGGGTCTGATCTGGTTGCACGTTATTGTTTTGTTTTTAGCTAACACAATAAAAGCTATGTTTTATTATTAGTGATCTTCCTGTGAGTCAATTTGCCCTTATATAAATAACTCCCCTTGTATTAATTACATACAGTATTTATATAACGGCTATTAGGTGCATTATTAATACAAGCGGGGTATTTATATAACGGCTATTAGGTGCATTATTAATACAAGAGGGGGTATTTATATAAAGGGCTATTAGGCGCATTATTAATACAGGGGGGGTATTTTAACAATGCCCTTAATAGCCCTTATATAAATAACACCTGTTAATAAATAAAACGACCCCTAACAACCCCTTAAAATACCCACAACTCACCTAAAAAAAAAAATGTTATACTCACCTACCTGGAGCCCTTGATGCAGCCGGCGTCTCCTCTTCATTACCCGGGATCACAGCGTGCAGGACGTCTGCGTCTCAGCGTAGGCGGCGCATGACATCATCACATCGTGCCTCCCACACACAGAAGCAGACGTGTTGTCTGTATGCTCTGTGTCTAAAGTCATTGAATTAGTTTTAACTAGATCAGTATCTTGTAGATGCCGATCTAGTTAACAGCGCAGCCTGGGGCAATACTATCAGGAGGGGTGGCATATAATAATGGTCTGGTGCATGATGGAAGCACGCAAACAAGCGCCCCTCCATGCCTCCGTTCCTGATAGTGCCGCCTGAGGCCGCTGACGCCTCACATCACCTCATATCTGTGCACAAGATATAGTGATAATAATACAATAAAGATATAATGTATATAACAACATGTTTGTGCGTGTAATGTCGATGATGCTGCTCATGTAAGGCCAATATACTAAAAAGTGCAAAGTACTGTACCCATGATAACCACAATGTCCCTTGGCTAGCCACATTGCTCAAATTCTTGCATAAATCTCATCTGGGATCTTTTGTTACCCTGTGAGTGATACGACTGGTTTCCCCACCCACTGGCAAAAAGAAATAGACAGACACAGGTGGTAACAGTTAGACAGACTTTACTTATGAAGAGACAAATGGACATGGTGTTAAGACGAAATCTCCGAAAAAGCAACTGGCATATGGCTACAAGGTCTCTTTCTTAGAAAGTACAGCTTGAGAAGTAATCTGCCAGATCACACAGTAACAACATAAAGAGAACAATCTCAGTCCTCTGTGACAAAGCTCAGAACACAGTTGCTGCAGTTTGGCAGCTGCTGGTATCAAATGTACATGAGCACTTTAGTGCATTATTCCCATCAGAGGGGTGTTGTGGTATCTGCGCTATCGTCTTATTGCTACTCAGAAGAATGGGCAAGAACAATATCTGTGATATCGCCTGGAGTCTCCCTTGTGGTCACAGGAATGAGGACGGTGTAGAAACTACTTATCACATAGACTGTTACCTCCACACTGTTCACTCATGGTACTATTATAATGCACACAGTACAAATTATATAATATATATATATATATCTGCTCCAAAAAATAAGGGAACACTCAAATAACACATCATAGATCTGCATAAATGAAATATTCTCATTGAATATTTTGTTTTGTACAAAGTTGAATGTCATGACAACAAAATCACACAAAAATCATCAATGGAAATGAAATGTATTAACCAATGGAGGCCTGGATTTGGAGTCACTCCAAAATTAAAGTGGAAAAACACATTACAGGCTGATCCAACTTTGATGTAATGTTCTTAAACCATGTCAAAATGAGGCTCAGTAGTGTGTGTGGCCCCCACGTGCCTGTATGACCTCCCTACAACGCCTGGGCATGCTCCTGATGAGGTTGCGTATAGTCTCCGGAGGGATCTCCTCCCAGACCGGGACTAAAGCATCTGCCAGTTACTGGACAGTCTGTGGTGCAACGTGATGTTGGTGGATGGAGCGAGACATGATGTCCCAGATGTGCTCAATCAATCAATTCAGGTCTGGGGAATGGGCGGGCCAGACGGCATCTCCAGACTCTGTCACGTCTGTCATATGTGCTCAGTGTGAACCTGCTTTCATCTGTGAAGAACACAGGGCACCAGAGGCAAAGTTGCCAATCCTAGTGTTCTGTGGCAAATGCCAAGCATCCTGCACAGTGTTGGGCTCTGAGCACAACCTCATCTGTGGTCATCAGGCCCTCATACCATCTTAATGGAGTCGGTTTCTAATCGTTTGTGCAGACATACTGCTCTGGTCGTTTTGCTCTGGCAGTGCTCCTTTTGTTCCTACTTTCACAAAGGAGGAGGTAGCGGTCCTTCTGCAGGGGTTGTTGCCCTCCTACGGCCCCCTCGACGTCTCCTAGTGTACTGGCTTGTCTCCTTGTAGCGCCTCCAGCCTCTGGACACTACACTTACAGACACAACAAACCTTCTTGCCACAACTCGCATTGATGTGCCATCCTGGATGAGTTGCACTACCAGTCACGTGTGTAGGTTGTAGAGGCCGTCTCCTGCTACCACAAGTGTGAAAGCACAACCAACATTTTAAAGTGACCAAAACATCAGCCAGAAAGCATTGGCACTGAAATGTGGTCTGTGGTCCCCACCTGCAGAACCCTCCTTTATTGAGTGTGTCTCGATAATTGCCAATAATTTCCATCTGTTGTCTATTCCATTTGCACAACAGCATGTGAAATTGATTGTCAATCAGTGTTGCTTGGAGTTACATTGTGTTGCTTAAGTGTTCCCTTTATTTTTTTTAGCAGTGAATATATATATATATATATATATATATATATATATATATATATATATATATATATTTTTAACAAGTTTAGGAAGTTGTGGAAAATGCGAAGTAAGAATGCTTTCAAAAAAAGTCTTAAAATGCAAATTCAATGCACAAAAGAGAAATCTAAATCATATCAATATTCAGCGTGACCATTGCCCTCTCCCTTCCATTAGTTCTAGATACACTTGCAGACAGTTTCTGAAGGAACTCAGCAGGGAGGTTGTGCCGAACATTTCAGAGAACTAAGCACAGATCTTCTGTGGTTGTAGGCTTGCCTGAATCCTTCTGTCTCTTCATGTAATGCCAGACAGACTGGATGAGTTCAGGGTCTGTGGCAACTATATCAACAATTCCAGGAGTCCTCCTCCAAAGGGCAAAGATCAATTCATATATTAGAACAGAAACCTGAACACTAGTGTGAACCTAGCATCACAATTCTATTCCCGAAAGCATTCTTACTCTGCAGTATTTTTGCACACCTTCCTAAAACTTTTGCGCAACACTATACATATATGAGTGTGTGGTGATGTCAGCTCTAGTGAAAGGATGAAGGATATTCTCTCAGGTCAGGCCTGCATGTATTTCCATTTATTACCATGCTAACATTACCTTACTGGGTATTTCACAACAGAGCAGAATTCTCTTAGATCCCTGCTGATTTTCTTCCTCTGCATCAGGAATTCCTATGCAGATGGCTTTAAAACTGCAAAACATCTAGAATTTAGGATTATTTAGAAGCTGCCTATGGATTTCTGCAATGAACCATATCCTAGTCTTCACAATTCCATTTTCCTGTATTGCAAGCTTAGTAGGATAGATAAGGACAGGTCTAAACTCTTTGCTCCCATTTATAGTGTTTGGTTTTGCTCCTCAGCAAAGTGCAACTTCCAACATGAACTAAACAAAGTCAAAGTTCGCTAGACATGAAATCAGTATAAAGATAGAGATAACGTAATAGCTATAACATTAGGTATGCTATGTTCACTTTCCTTGAAATGACTGGTAGAATTATCTGCTGACTCAGTATCAGAATCAGATCACTATGAATCATAAATTCTTATAAATACATTAACCCTTAGGTCAGGAGTTCTGGGTGAAATGAATATTTTTGGAAACAATCAAAGCTTGTATAACTAGATATAATATTGGATCTACCCTGCTAATGTCATATGATTCTGTGAAATCACTGAAATTGGGGACATGTCATGGAAGGAAACAGAAGGGGTCCTTATGAGACCACTAACAATTGCTAAACCAAGTGTCTGCAGTACTGTGTGAAGGCCTCAGACCAGTTGTTATTTGGAGGTTTCTGCCTCTGGAAGTGACTGGTGACCATTTTCACACGCTCACATATACTTGGACACCCACTGTTTCCTAGACCAAATGGGCTCTGTGCAAGGGGACAAACAGAGTTAGGGGTCTATTTTTAGAATTTTCACAATAAGGGTTTTATAAAGGACTTCACTTTTGTTCACGCGACATAAGTTCATTCCAATGTAGAATCTACCAGCTGAACCAGAGAATTTATAGATTGACATGCCATAGATGCACACATGGGTTAAACTGTGTGTAATAAACCACCGTGGTTTCTACTTTAATAATATTATACCATAGACAAATCTGAAACTAAAATGCAGAACTATAGCTAGGCTTTCCTTCACCCAGGAAAAAGGTCCACTACCCTTACTCTGTACCTAAATCCACAAAAGTGCCCTATTGAAACACCCTGAAAACCAGCACTGGGGCACATACACCCCTGCTCAATGTCTTACATGTGACTTTAGATGCAGATCTGTCATAGAGTTTCCAACCAGTTCATAACATGCATTTAGAGGTAGGTCAGTAAATGATGTGATTTTATATACACATTATATAGTGGGAACTCTGGAATAATTAACCCTTCCCCTCCTCCTGACCCCCCCCCCCCACACACACACACACTATTATGCTCCATTGCCCCATAGTGACTCCTGCACACAGTATTATGCCCCATAGTGGCCCCTGCACACAGTATTATGCCTCATAGTGACCCCTGTACACAGTATAATTCCCCATAGTAGCCCCTGCACACGGTATTATGCCCCATAGTGACCCCTGCACACAGTATTATGCCCCATAGTGGCCCCTGCACACAGTATTATGCCTCATAGTGACCCCTGTACACAGTATAATTCCCCATAGTAGCCCCTGCACACGGTATTATGCCCCATAGTGACCCCTGTACACAGTATAATTCCCCATAGTGGCCTCTGCACACAGTATAATTCCCCATAGTGGTCTCTGCACACAGTATTATGCCCCATAGTGACCCCAGCACACAGTATTGTGCACTATAGTGGCCCCTGCACACAGTATTATGCCCCATAGTGGCCCCTGCACACAGTATTATTCCCCATAGTAGCCCCTGCACACAGTATTATGCCCCACAGTGGCCCCTGCATATAGTATTATGCCCCATAGTAGCTCTTGTACATACTATGATGCCCCATTGTGGACCACCCATTAACAATTATTATACTCTGGGGTCTTTTCATTCCCCAGAGTATAATAATCGGAGACCCAGGGGAGGGTACAAACATAAAAAGCAGTGTTACTTACCTCTCCTTTGCTCTGACGTACTCTCCACTGATGTCAGCCATCTTCAATGATTGAGGAGATGTCACTTGAGCTTGCATTGCGACATCTGGGACGTCACCAAATATATTATATTATATATATATTAGTTGTTTTTTTTGTTGTTGCAAAAATCTAACATTTTATTTAATGAAGATCTCATTACAGTATCAATAGTCATATCCTTGGTATTTTCACAGCATGCAGTGTACAGGTTCACTCAGCATACTGGGCAGGGGTTCACTGTCCTTAAGTGAAGTCCCTTCATCCTCTGTCTTAACTCTTCTTTTCTAAAGATGTCTTCAACCAAAACACATAGGTAAACAAAGCAGGACTTACAATATGATCCTAAATTTAAAGACTATGAAGTTTTCTTTTCTAGACCTGCTGAAATTGATATAGAGCAATTTCAGGGTATTGCACTGTAAGCAGCAGTGAAGTGGTTAACCTCTTACCCCTCCCTTTTGTGCAGTCTATAAATACAAGGCCAGTAAGCTTCTGTCTCAGTAATCTCTGATCAGACAGAATGGCCATGGCTTCCTTGACTCTCATACTTCTGAGCTTGCTTCCTCTTCATGGGATTGCATTACTAGACGAAAAAAACAGCGCTGATGGATTCCCTCCCTTTTGTGGTAACTACGAGTGCCCTAAATACCAGGTGTTGAAGAAGTACAATGTAAGTTATATTGTTATATTGATATGTGACTGTTACTTATTAGCTTCTTACCATCACTTCTTGCTTCAAAAGACATTGTGACACAGCAAATACGAGCCCAGCCCAGGGGTCAGTCCATCCAGAATCTGATTTTAGAAAGTATTAAACACTTTGACAATCGTAAACATTTACAGAAAGTTTCTTAAATGCTCAAAAATTTTGTATTAAATATATTGTAGGTTAGGAGGATAAGGTTCACTACTGATGTCTTTCTTGCAAGATTTATACTTCTATTTCTGTGTTCTATTATATTTCTATGATGAGTTTGCATTCTTGGCTTCCAAAGTTTATAATGTATTTTATGTGGTCAGGCTTACATCAATGTATGCGTAGTCTCACCTTTTGTATTAACGTAAGTGGACCAAGAACACACAGGTCATACAGATGTAGCAAACCTTAGTGTAATATGGTGTGTTAAGACACCTATTCATTTTTCACAGGATAGCGGATAAGTCTGATTACTGGGGGTTGGAACACAGGGACTCCCATTTGCTGAGAGTCCCAGAATTTGCTCCTCCAGTGATCAGATACTTATCTCCTATCCTGTGAATGGGGAATACGAGACATTACTTGGAGAACCTCTTTAAGGCCCACGTAGCAAAAAAACTGCAGGAAAACACAGTTGCAACGCATCATGGTTTTTCCTGCATTGCTTTTCCCAACAATGTTCACAGAGGTTTGCTCTTTGGGCTTCCTGCTTTAAATATACCAATAGGGAAATCATTGATGTTTCCGTAAGTATAATGTAAATGCTGTAATTTCCAAAACTGCAATGTGTTTTTCAGCAATGGTCGGATGGGATTTTGCAATAACTGGAAAGCACCACTTTTTTTTCTGTGGCGTTTCTGCCACAGCTGAACCTCAGCATTTACGTCATGTTGGGCCCCACATTGCAGAAGCATTGCTTCTTTGTGATAATGTCCGCTTAAAAAAAAAAAAAAGGGGACGCCTATCATAACAGATAATAACGGACACTAACTGATGTTAATGTGTCCGTTTTTTTATTTTTGTTTTCTGAACATGTGCAAAAATAAAACACAGTAATAATGGACCGTATAAAGGATGCGCTTCCGTTACTGTCCATTACCCATAGATTTTAACATTAAAAAATAACAGATACTTGACATTCGTCATGGAGCTGTTATTTTTCATGGACACAAAATTCTTGCATGCAGGATTTTTTGCCCACGAAAAATAACAGACACATGACGGATTTGGTGTAAACGGACACAAACGGTTACTAACGGACTAAAGAGAAAATCTCATTGAAATGAATGGAAATTTTAACGGATTTGTGAGAGTTCTGCTAGTGACTGTTACTAAAATCTTGTAATGGACAATAGCAACGGACACTACTGACTGTCACCAATGGTAGTGTAAACGTCCCCTTAGCCCAACATTTGCTATCCCTGTAACTATGAGGATAATATACTACCAATCTCTAACAAGTGCAAAATGGATTCTAATACTGCATTTGCTGTGTCCAGTTGTAGTAGAAACAGCAGCTGGAGATCCCAGACTCTACCATGTAAAATACAGACCTTCGGCAGGAAAAAACAAGACTTGCTGTGTTAATAGCAGAAAAAAATGGCAACATGGTGTGATTGGTTTCCCACCAAGTTTCATATATGAAAGACTAAAGGGAACTTAGCTTGACCTCTAGACCTATCATAGGTGCAACCTTGCACTTGGTGCCAGTCACTACAGGGATCCTTTTAATGGATGAAAACAGATGCGAACAGATGGCCATCCATTTACAAAGAGTAACACTGTAAAAAAAAAAACAAAAACACCAAACATTTGTTTCAATTTGTTTTGTTGGATATAAATGCGTAGTAAACCGTACTCATAATGTAGATTCCACCTCCTGACTACAGCAGTCCTAAATGTTCACAATGTACTAAAGGTTTGTGCCTTTTGTTAACTCTGGCGAAACTTGCTCTAACAATGATGGTGCAGGAAATGGCATTCTTATTAAATCTGCCTCATTAACTGTGGGATAAAGTTTACCTTACATTTATTTATCAAGAAATATTGTGCAAACCAGTGGCATTATTCAATATTAATGAATTTGCAGTCTATCGGGAATCTAAAGGAGTCTATTGGGCTCAAAATGCCTCGGAAACCAATAATAGTGCACCGTTGGGTGGCAATTTTGGCATATGAGGCTCCATCCCTGGTGCTCTGCATAGTTCTCTAATGACGAATATCTCTGCTTTGCTTCATCCGTTGTGACCTCTATATGGCACCATTATTGGTTTCCAAAGCATTGTGAACCTGATAGTCTCTCTTTTTAATTAAAAACCTGTGGAATTTTAATCCTGGTAATTGAGGTATTTGATTTGTACGTAAATCTATCCAGGTAAGAATTTTATATTCCGAAACATAATTAATTAACATAATCAAATAAGATTCCTTTTTGTTTAACCCTTTTGTGTCCTTTTTTTTTTTTTTTACCAAAGTAGAAATAATATTGTTTTGTACTTTTTAGGCTAGTGCCAAATAGCAACATTTGGCCATGACTCAGGTCGCATGACCAAACATTACCAGGATGCCCTGCGGCTCCTTCAGTCATGTTGGTGAACTGAGTCGCATTGTGACCCGTGGGTACTGTGACCATCACAAAAAAATCAAGCAATGTTTAATATTTTTGCAGCTAGAATTTCAAGGTGGCTCAATTCACTAACGCAGGAATCACAACAAAGGGCGCCAAGTGGCCTTAGCCTTATATAGATCATAGAGGGTTTATACCACAGGCAATAAAAGTATGATTGCTGAGGACCTCATTACTGGGATCCCCATTGATTGCAAGCACAGGAACAGGAACACCCCATCAGAGGTGAACCTAGCCTCTCTGCTGCCTGATACGAATGATCAAAAGACACCCCCCCTCCCGACTGAATACCAGGGGAAGGGGGGGGGGGGGGGGGGTGATGTTCATCTTTTGATCGACCGCCTTAGGCAGTGGGGAAGAAGGGAGGGTGCTAGTGGTAACAGTGAATACAATGCAGTAATATTTTGTGCAGTGATACTCACAGGAGACGTCTTCCCACATTTCCCGTCTCTTCCCTTTGGACCGCCATGACCACTTCTTCCAGCCCTGACTTGACTCTGTATAGTTTATAACACAGACAGCTTTGAATGCTCACTTCTCCACAGCGGCCCCTGCAGCCTAATATTATGCTCCACAGTGGCACAATACACTGTGGGGCATAACAGAGGTTGAAGGGGGGGGGGGGTCACTGTGGCGGCATAATAGAGTTTACAGGGGCCACAGTGGACCTAGAAACCTCTATTATACCCCACAGTTGCCCACCCAACTATTATGCCCCACAGTGGCCCACCCATGAACTATTATTATACTCAGGGGTCTTTTCAGACCCCCAAGTAATCAGAGACCCAGCTGAGGTGAGGGAACTTAATAAAAAGTTTTACTCACCTCTCTGAGATCAGATGTTAATCCTAGCAGTCTTCGGGCCTGCACTAGCAGTGCCATACAGGCCCGAAGCCTGTGCTAGCAGTAACAGGCTGTTACTACTAGCACAGGCTGCGGGCCTGTATGGTACTGCTAACACAGGCTTCAGGCCTATATGGTAATGTCCCAGACCACACAACGTCTGGGACATTACCATATGGGCCTAAAGCCTGCTAGGATTAACATTGGATCCCTGAGAGGTGAGTAAAACTGTTTATTATGTTCCCTCACCTCCCCTGGGGCTCCGATTATTATACTTGGTATGAAAAGACCCCCGAGTATAATAATAGCAGTAGTGGGATCGCAGCCTCGGCTCAGGCCTGGGAAGTTAGGTAAATAGGCCGCTACCTGCTGGGGATACTCCAGCAGGTAGCGGCCTATTATAAAAAAAAAAAGAAGTATTTAACTGATCGACCTCCCCGCTGCCGCCGCCTCTTCATTCCCCGGCAGTAAGACGTCTGTGTATCAGCGCAAGAGGCATGATGACAGCGCAGTGTAGAAAAAAAAAAGTAAAAACGCTGGCTGCCGCCCCCTCCGAAGTGCCGCCAGAGGCCGCCACCTCATCTTGCCTCATTAGAGGTACAGCCCTGCACCCCATTCTGGAGTAGAATGAATAGAGCAGTGGTTGTGCATGCACACTTGGGGTTGTTCACACTACTGTCATTGTAGTCTGTTGCTCTCATCTGTTATAGGATAAGAGCAACGGACTTAAATGGAAATGGAATGACTGATGTAGATGCAGCATCCTTCGTCTGCATTCTTTCTAATGTAAAAAAAACATAACAGAAGTTTTCTTCCGTCATGTTTGTTTATTTTTCAAATGGAAAAAAAAAGTCTTGCAGACGTCCATTACACTTATCCTATGATGGATAAGAGCAACAGACTTCACTATTGGTAGTGTGAACTTAATGTAACACTTCATTCAAAGTCTATGGAATTGATGGAGATACCAGAGTATGGTGCAGTAGCCTCGCACATTTATAATCTATCCTGTAGATGTCTGATAATTGTTTGACATGATAAAATGTAATAATTTTAAGCCAAGCACCTAAAGGTCTCCCCTTCCTTACTGTACTGTAACTTTGTTGATAATACGTTTACAATACTGTAGCTACGTTGAGAATGCATTTCCATAGACCTTGCTGTTTGGTTTTATACCACGAACAAGATACAATGTTGTGCAAAAGTTTTAGGCATGTGTGAAAAATAACTGTTCCTTCCTTTATGTATATCATAATATATACATAATGTGAGGATGTGACTGAAACAAATGTCTGAGTATCTTCACACACCCTTCAAACGTTTATTCCCGGCTAGGATAGGGGACAATACATTTTTGCAGTAGGCTCCTGCTGAAGTGTGGCTACTGTTTTTACACTACATCCTATTATTTTTTATTGTACATTATTAAAAGTTACTTTTTAGGAATTTATTTTACTTTTGTAGTGATACACATCTGTTCTTATATTTTGCTTGGTGATTATATTATTAAGCGTGGAGTTAACCAAGTATGATACTGTGACCTACAAAATATTCCTTCAATTTTAACATTCATATCTATCATATAGACTTTTGAGCTCAGAAGATATGATAGTACTCGTTGGGTGGTAACAAATCTAGAAACAGACATGTTTGGTCTTGGAATAATGAAGAGCTTCAAGCGTCTCTTTAACTATATTACCGGCGAGAATGTTGAAGGTAAGTTATATGTAGTGTATTATTTTATACTGAGCTTCCAAAATCCCAAATATAGTTCACCTTTATAATAGTGTCCAAATCCTGTATTTTGCTAATCTACCACTAGTGGCCGCTATTTCACTCACTTTGAAATATTATTATTATTATTATTATTATTATTATTATTATTATTATTTAAGAAGACCAACCACAGCACCATTCACTGTCTCATTTTGTGTTGCAGAGGACACATAGTTGGAGACCATTGGTGACAAGTCTATTTCCTCCTTAAACATATAGACTTTCACACTATTTTGCAGATGTAAATCAAACTTTTATATTTGTTTGTGTGGCCCCAGCCATAAGCATTATTCACCTCATTCATGTCAGTCTTAATCCATGGACAGTACACAGTCCTGATAATCTTCGGGCAATGTACAAGGGGGCCACACGGTGGCTCAGTGGTTAGCACTGCAGCCTTGCAACGCTGGAGTCCTAGGCTCGAATCCCGCCAAGGGCAAAAAAAACATCTGCAATGAGTTTGTATGTTCTCCCCGTGTTTGCTTGGGTTTCCATCCTATACTCCAAAGACATACTGATAGGGAAAAATGTACATTGTGAGCTCTAAGTAGAGTTCACAATCTACATTTAAAAAAGATAAAAAAAAAATAAATCTTTGGGCAATGTACTGTCCACTGTTGATCTTTTTTTCATATCTCATTTGCTGTACTTTCCAATGTCTCTAGGTCTGTAAAAACAGACAGCAAATAGATATAATTTGTGTGGTCTTTGTGATTTTTCCAGTCCACAAATTTTATTAAACATAGCACGTTTCCATTTTTTCCATGGATCAAACAGATGTCTGCATATGCCCATTAAAATCAATGGGTTGGTATGAAGTCCACGATTAACAGGGACAACACATGTCCATATGAAATGGACATGTGGTTAAGCCCTTACTCTTGCTGTCCTCTGAGATGGTAGCATGATGTCATTGAGAGATTGTGTTAAAGCCCCTTGCCCAAGGGAGAGGGGTAGTACTGTAAAATCCAGTCTGCACATCGTCCTGCCTCCTCCTGGCTCTACTGTCCATACTATATACACTACAGGACAGAAAAGCCATGGATAAGCAGAGACTTCCACCATCACATATTACAATGAAGCAATGAGTCTCCTGACTGGTTTTGGGCATGGAAACATGGCTGATGTACACACCAGATTTTCCGGCCTGAATTTCCTCCAGGCTTTAATGAAAGCAAAAGAAACAAATTCCATTGTAAAGTAACTACTGTATTTTGGTTGCTGTTGGTATGTTATTTGAGTTGGTGTAGGTTCATATATGATAGTAGTGCAGTTCCTTTCTACTTATCTGCTCTACTAACATCATGTAACCTAAGAGGAATGTGAACCTTGCACAGACAAACTCTGACTTAATAACTCCTTCCAAATCTCCTCTAATGCGGCTTAAAAACCACAATAATGCTAATATGTGCTTCATTGTGACGGCCAAGTAATTGGATATCTGCTAACTACTTGCAGCATTTACATCTTATGCTTGGTTCACACCAGCGCCTGAACTTCGTTTTCAGGTTTCCGTCTTCTGTATGCAGAAGACGGAAACCTGTCATGCCGAGTCCGGCCGTGAGCGCCGATGAGCGTTTTATGTGCTCCGCGGTGAAACTTTTTTTTTAAGCAGGGCCCAGAGTACTGCATGTCCAACTCTGTGTCCGGTTTTAAAAAAAAAGGTTAATGGCGCACACGGCCGGAGAGTTTTCAGGCCCATTCAAATGAATGGGCTTGAAACATGCCGGCAGGTTTCCGTCTCCTGCCCCTGTTCTGTGCAGGAAACGGAAACCTGCAGAACGGAGTACAGGCACAGATGTGAACGAGCCCTAAGGAAGCTTCTAATTTTAGCAATATTTGAAATTTTTGGTTTTTATTCATCCTCTAAAGACTAATGTATAATCTGTAATATCTCAAAAATTGGCCATTTTTAGTAATTACTTCATAATATTGAAAGGGTACATGTAAAAGTTTGGGACAAGGGAGTCAAACACAGGCATGCAGTGCAAGGGAAATGTATGTTATTGCTGTTATCGAAGTCCTAATAGTTTTCCATCTCTGTTATTCTTAGGTATATCTATTAAAATGAGTGTTCCTGTCCGCGCTACTGTGCCATTGCAAGACCAATCCATTAATGCCACAATGGCTTTCTTTGTGCCAACATCAGTTGTGACTCCCCCTACACCCAAGGACTCTTCTTTGCATTTGGAAAGCTATCCTCCAACATCTTATTATGTCAGGTAATGGGCAGTCAACAATATTGGTTTGTTCCTAGAAAGTTCTGTAAAATAATGTTACTTAAAGTGTACTTCCAGTTATAAGCAATTTGCATAAATAAATAATACAGGTGAATATAACAAACTTTGTAAAATATCTTATAAAAGAAATATGTTTCCTTCTCCAATTTTCAAGCTGAATTTCTTTCTCCATACGAGTCTATGAAGAGGGGAGGGGAGGATGAGGCTACTGGAAGACACACAAATAATTGCTGCTGCTGTGAGTGAGGCAGAGCTCTTTTGATACTTGTGTGTCTCCAGATAAGACTTAAAGGCGAATTCCCATCTTAACACATTATCACCATCCATAGGCAAGGGGATAATTTGCAGATCATTGGGGGTCTGACCTTTCAAAGCACCTCTCCTTAATTTAAATGAGAACAATGGAAAGAGCTGAAGTATAGTGCTTGGCTATCTCCAGTAAAATGAATGGAACAATGTGTGCACCATTCTGACCACAACTCCCTGTTCTCCTTATCTGTGTAGGCATGATAGGGTGCACCCCCAACGATATGCAAGTCATTCCCTTTTCTATGGATAGATAGCTTAATAAAAGGGGACTTCCCCTTTAACTCCACAAAATAAGGCAACAAATCTATTAATCAGCGTGCAGCCCCGTCTCCACCCCTCCCCTCTCCATAGAGTTCTGTATGTGTGAAAAGTTGCTCAAAAGTTTAACTGTTCTTTAACATGTATTATAAGTGTCTGATGTCTGTCCTTGTCTTTTGCAGGTCATTTAGTGGCTATGCCCTAAAGTCCGACTATGAGAAGCAATCAAAAGCCCTTTCAGAGGAGCTTGATGGCCTTGGTCTAGCTTATGATGTGAATTTTGGAATAGCTGCAGGCTATAATGATCCTCTTACATTTTTTAACCGTCACAATGAAGTGTGGTTCAGATTGCTAAACCAGTAAACTCGAAGTGTAGTAATATTAATACAATAACTATAGTGTTGTGTTTATAGGACTACATTGTTAGATCTGTAGTTTTCTTTAGTAACTAAAACTAAATTCTGTGTGTGTGTGGGGGGGTAAGTTTGTACGTAAAAGACATTAGTGCACTTTTTCTTTTACAAAGGGGGTGAACTGGTCAAAAACAAAAAATGGCCATAAGGACAGTACTTTAGTAGGAGGATTGAGATACAATGATGCAAACTTTTCTATAAATATTACATTCAGAATACCATAGAGTGATTGATAATACCATACCGGTGAGCCGTGATACCGCTAAGGATAACGTCCATCCAGACACAATTGTACTGACAGATATTTATTCTTCCCCTCTAGTTCTATTTTTCTCCTGTTAATTTAGAATATGTGATTTAAGGACTATGGACTGTGGACCTTTTTTATCAATTGTACTTGTATATATTTTTGACAAAAAAAAAAAAATTTAAATAGGTTTTCAATAAACATTTCCATTGATTATACTCTGCGTGATGTCTCATTCAATTTAGACTTTCTGATTTTCAAGGAAAGCCATCAGACAAGCATGGGAGGATTTAGTTTTTTTGTGGTCCTAAGCAAAAACAGTATAATGACCCCTTGGGGGGAGTTCACACGGAGTAACATGCCTCGTGATGTGGCACGTATACGCCATGTGAGATTTTGAGCGCCGTATACGCTCCCATTGATTTCAATGGGAGCCGGGATCGTATACGCGGTGTTATTTTGCGGCTGTGATTTTGCGGCTGCAAAATCACGGCCGCAAAATAGCGCCGCATATACGATCCCAGCTCCCATTGAAATCAATGGGAGCATATATGGCCCGCAAAGTCTCACACGGCGTATACGTGCCACATCACGCGGCACGTTACTCCGTGTGAACTCCCCCTTAGTGTACCAAACTAGAATAATGCTCTTCAATTGCCCCCACATAATAAAAATGAACCTGATTCCAGAGTCACTGAACCCCCTCCCTACACTAATGTCCTCTTAATAGCACAATATAATACTCCCTCAGTGGTCAGAATACAGTAAAAAAAGAAAAAAAAAAAGTATCTCACTCCTGTTCGCTGCCAACTTAGGTCTTTTCTGGCTTTTGACCTGCTTGACATGATCTGGCTTAGACAATGTGATGACATCATTATGCTGCTTGTACCAGTAATCTGTTCCCTCATAGGCTATACGCCTAAAGTGGTCTGTAGTGTATGAGAAAAAATGGCCAGGCAAGGAGCAATTGACCCCACAGCCCGCTTCATATTATGACAATATGGCACTTTTGAGGCCCCGATGACCTGAATTTTTTTGCCCTAGCAATGATTGCACTGGTTGGTATGGGGCTCCACTGTACTTAGATTGCTCAAAATTTAGCATAAAAAGGCGTCCTCTCCTTCACGCCACTTCCCTGAACGAACTTCCGAAACCACCACATTAGCCACAACTAGATGGTGGAACTGGGTAAGCAATTTGACAAATGTAAATGGATTATTTCCTTCCTCTTTAGACATAAACCCCTAATTGGGCCAAAAATGCAGGAAAATTCAGCCAAGATTCTCTACCTTTGGTACACCAATGGTATCCAACGAGCTCAGACTCTTGCTAGTTTTATGTTTGGAAGGAGGGAACGATGGCTCATATTTCTCTCCGTAATAACTTATTGGAACTAAGGTGTGTAGTCATAACATGGGGGATTGTCAATAATAACAGACCCTCACCTTGGCCAAAACTGGAATCTTTACTTGTGGCAGTTATCAAAGAAACAAGTACTGTGGAAATAAAGTCACTAAGGCTGATGTCACACTAGCGTTGGGTGACCATTCGGGGACTCCATTCCCTATTCCTCTTATAATATGTGGAGAGAAAAGTCCTGCAAACAATATCAGGACCACATTATAGTAAAATAGTTTTTCACAGAAAATAAGCTCTCACACATAATGGGGAGATTTATCAATCTCTATGCCAGTTCCTGGTGTAAAGGGATAATACTGTTGAGAAAAATGTGCACAGCAACTCCAGTGTGCCTCTCTCTATGAATGTGGGTGGAAGGGAATGGGCTAGGCCAACAGATCTGAATCTGGAGCTCACACGGTTACTCTCTCTACTTGTCACAGGTTAATACAAAATGGAAAGTGACTTTAAGTAAGAACCTGGGCCTTTCTGTTGTTTACTGCGTCACATAACAGATCTCACATGGTAAACTGGGAAGATGGGTTTCTTGGAGGACTGGACTCAACGGGCGTAAAAGCTCCTCTAGTTATAGATAGCACTTATGTGCAACGCATGACTCTAATCCAGGGGTGCTCACACTTTTTCAGCATGCGAGCTACTTATAAAATGACCAAGTCAAAAGATCTACTACCCACTTCTTGTGGGCGGGGCCTTGGCCGCAGCATTGTCTGATTGACATCGGATCCCGGAGAGGTAAGTAACATTGTTTATTATGTTCTCTCACCTCCCTTGGGGCTCCAATTATTATACTCGGGGGTCTGAAAAGAGGAGGAGAGGTCCAGGAGATGGAGGGCAGAGTAATGCGCTTGGCTCTGTCAGTAAGTAGGTTGTTTGTAACTGTGGTTAGTGCAACTTCTGTGGAGTGATGCTGTCTGAAGCCTGACTGTAGTCTGTGAAAGAGTAAGTTGGATGAGAGATAGGAAGATTACAACATCTCTGCCTGTTCGGGTCTCTGCGCCACCCTCTGCTCGCATGCTGCAGCGCAGGAGGCGTGTGCAGTTTAATAATTTGCTTAGAGTTTTTAGTTGCACTGTGTGAACACGGCTCTAGTTCTGTAATTGAATTTGCACCACACCCGTCTTCTGCCCTTGTTGCCTCTGTCCATTAAGTGGTTAATTTTTGCCTTGCCCTGTGATTGACAGCCTGCCTTCCTATCAGGTTCTGGGCGGGTTCTTCTTCCCTATTTAGTCTTGGCTCACATATTCACACTGGTGCTTGCTATTGCTTTGTGCGTACTTGCTTTTTTCTGTCGCTGTTATTACTTGTATTCTAACTCTTGACCTCTGGCTTTCCCTACTGACTATTCTTTTGGAGTTGATTTGGCACTGCATTGCTCGACTGTTTCCTGACCCTTGGCTAGCTGACCTCCTCTTGTTGTTCGTCTTGTCTGCGTTTTGTGTATCACATATATAGGAAGGGATCATCTTCTAGTTGCCGCCTAATACGTAGGATAGGGCCTGGCAATAGGAAAGGACAGTTGGGAGCTTCAGCTTAGGGCTCACTGTATCTTGTGCCCCGCCCCAGGGTTTCCAGCAGCTACTGGTGAATTGCTGTCCTAGCAATTCCCTAACAAGGATAATTTGGAGTGGACGTGTTGTTCAAGCAATTTTGAGGCGTACGGGAGCAGTGAGATGGGGCGATTGTTGGTTGGAGAGGATGGGTCGAGGGACAGTTTCTTAAGTATAGGTGCACCAGTAGCATTTTTGAAGCTAGAGGGAAAGGATCCTCTGGTTAGGGATAGATTGAAGAGCTGAGTTCGGGCAGGAGTAATGACTTTAGTGAGGCTAGGGATGAGATGTGACTGGATTGGGTAAAGTGCACAGGAGGTCGGGTGGGATTTAGAAATTAGGGTGGAGAGCTTTTCATCGGTGACAGTGGAGAAACAGGTTAAAGATAAGGAACATTGGACAGTTGAATAGAGTGGTTGATGGGGGTGCAGGGTGAGACTGTCTCTGATGTTGTCAATTTTGTGTTGGAAATAAGAGGCAAAGTCTTCAGCTGAGCTGTTTGTGTTACTGTACATATTGGGGGAATTTATTAAGACTGTATACCAGCTAATCTGTTATCTGGCTGGCGCAAGATTTGTCTAAGTAGTTAAGAGTCTCCAGCACCAGAATTGAAATATGCACTAGTCAGGGATTGTCAGGGATTGTCATAGCTTCACTTGTAATTTACACAGCTTTCTGGAGTGAATTGTAGTAAATTTGTCTCTGCTTCATTTATCCCACCTTTGTGAGCAGAGCACAGAAAAAGGGCCACAATTATTCTCATCTATGCCAGTTTTGTGGTGTAAAGTGAATAGGAAATTGCCCCCATTATCTGTACACCACTTCAAAATACAATAGATCTACAGAAATAAAGATCATTAAATAAATGGTTAATACTCATGATTTTGTCCCCTTATTTATTATCTCCAATGTTAAATTGGTTTGGCCGAAGAAGTTAAAATGTGGACAATACTGTTATATAAGTAAGCATGTGGGGGGGGGGGATCCCCTCAATAGAAGCTGTTATAAAACTCTGCACACATCCTCATTGTCTTATACACGTGAGAGAGGCAGGGGGCGTACCCCATGCGTTACTTAACTCTGTTTTGGGAGAATTACACAAGCTCCATGCTCCACCCATATTCTCAGTATAAAACAGCAGCTGAGCTGACCAGACAAGCACACGCAGACATGGAGTCCAGGAGAGCATTGCTGCTGGGGCTGCTCGCAATATTTGAGATCACAGTGGCTGAGCAAGTCTATGAAAACCCCAGTCAGAACCAACTGCCTTCATTTTGTCGCACCAGGGACTGTCCGAGATACCAGTTGGTGAAACAATATGATGTAAGTATGAGTAAGGGGTTTAGGATTTAGTTGTGCAGATTGTCATTTCTTACTCAGGATCTGCAACCATGATGTCTAAATTTATTAGATGACCTTTCTCTGCATTCAATGGCTTCCAAATTCTTCTTCTGTTGCTTCTACTCTGTGTATAAATATATAATTTAGTATAAAATCCGTTCCTGGGAAAGCAGGATGACTGCTAGATCACAGATACTAGAGCATGACTTTCTTATAGCTGTATACATCTGCAGATATGTTACTTGTGATGTTGTTATAAGTATGTTCTGTATGTTCTGTTCTGCTTACTTAGGAAATTGTACAGCTGTACGCTCAATGAACTACTGTATAAAAAAGAGTAAGGGAGCGTTCACACTACCGTCGGTGTCCGACATGTAGTGTCCGCTCCTAGTGTCCGCTCAAAATCTGTCACGGACACTAGGAGCGGACACTAGATGTGTCCGTGACACCTGTCATTCACTTGAATGGGCATCGGGTGCGTTCTTTTGCACTCCGTGCCCGTCCTTCCCTGTCCGCAAGAGAAGATGTCCGACTTCTCAAGCGGACAGAGGAACCCTGCATGCATGTCCGTGACAGATTTTGAGCGGACACTAGGAGCGGACACTACATGTCTGACACCGACGGTAGTGTGAACGCCCCCTAAGCCAAAGCAAATGGACAGTAAAGAACCTAGAGTGAATATTGTTTTACTTTTTAATGATATTCTGTAAATTCTTTTGGTTAGATTTAAAGGGGCAATAAACCCAGAATCTACGCAATTTTAAAAAAATAGTAATTAATTCCCTATATAACACATCACATCATCTCCTTCTTGCTCTTCTTTTGTCTTCTATCACAATTACAGAAAATTAGAAATGCAATGTATTCTTCTCTATGGCAACAGCCAGGTATTCCCCCCCCCCTCTCCTCCCTAATGCTAGTGCACATGAGCCAGGAGGTTTAGGAGGCGAAGGCTGGGTCTAGACTGCACTTTGTCTATACAATGGGGGCGATTTATCAATCCCTCTATGCCAGTTTTCATATTGCGGCACACATTTGGTGCAAAGCTCTTTCTTGTGCCAGATGTATGCCACAGCCACCTTTCTGTGCCTAGTTAGCCACATTGTGTGAATGTTGGACGGGGACGCCTTGGCTGGACATATTTATTATAACTCATGCCAGCAGTAACTATGTCAGTAGTATTGTACACAGAGTGACACAAGCCGGCTTTACCTGACTGACACTGAGAACAATACAACCCAGTACAGCTCAATTCTCCCATACTGTTATATGAAAATATGTGTAGTTATGCTTTGATAGTTCCCGTCTCTCCTGTATGCCTGCCATATTTTGCTTATATACCATCCAGGAGCTTTGGAAAGCTGGGTAACTACTAATAGATAGGTATTTTGAATATCAGACTGGGTATGTGTTACTCTCTATTGCCCTGATACAGTTAGGTATATGTACTAGCTACTATGGTATTCCATGCCAAACATACTTTTCAGGGTCCTGGGAAAGCATACCCCCGAGTATAATGATCGGAGGCCAGGGAGAGGTGATGGAACATAAGTAGTAACAGTGTTTTTTATGTTTGTATCCTTCCCCAGTTCTCCAACTATTATACTCTGGGGTCTGGCCACTATGGGGAAAAATAGTGTGTGCAGGGGCCACTCTGTGTCATAATGCACACAGGATTATTCCCCATAGTGGCCCCTGCACACAGGATTATTCCCCATAGTGGCCCCTGCACACAGTATTATGCCCCATAGTGGCCCCTGCACACAGTATTATGCCCCATAGTGGCCCCTGCACACAGTATTATGCCCCATAGTGGCCCCTGCACACAGTATTATGCCCCATAGTGGCCCCTGCACACAGTATTATGCCCCATAGTGGCCCCTGCACACAGTATTATGCCCTATAGTGGCCCCTGCACACAGTATTATTGACCATAGTAGACCCTGCACACAGTATTATGTCCCATAGTGGCCCCTGCACACAGTATTATTCCCCATACTAGACCCTGAACACAGTATTATGCTCCGTAGTGGCCCCTGCACATAGTATTATGCCCCATAGTGGCCCCTGCACACAGTATTATGCCCCATAGTGGCCCCTGCACACAGTATTATGTCCCATAGTGACCCCTGCATACAGTATTATGTCCCATAGTGGCCCCTGCACACAGTATTATGTCCCATAGTGGCCCCTGCACACAGTATTATTCCCCATACTAGACCCTGAACACAGTATTATGCTCCGTAGTGGCCCCTGCACATAGTATTATGCCCCATAGTGGCCCCTGCACACAGTATTATGCCCCATAGCGGCCCCTGCACACAGTATTATGCCCCATAGTGGCCCCTGCACACAGTATTATTCCCCATAGTGGCCCCTGCACACAGTATTATTCCCCATAGTGGCCCCTGCACACAGTATTATTCCCCATAGTGAATCTCATCCACACATTGTGGACATATTCACGCAGCATTTCTGCCTCTTCGTGTAATGTTCAAAAACTTGACATGCATGTCTTTCAGCGACCCGGGAAAGTTGGGTAACATTCTATGTGAACCGTTATAGAATCTGCTAAATCCAAATATACTTAAATAATCTTACCTTCTTACTCTATATTGTACAGTTTCCTTGGCAATGAATGGCCATTTTTTTTTTCACAGTTGATTTGCACCCCTGGGGCAGCTATGGACAGTACTCTGCCGTGCTTGTTGCGTGTGGTCTGTGGTTTTCCACTTTACACATTTGTGTCAATGGAAACAGATGACACGTGGTTGGCATCCATTATCCCCCCCTTCATCGCTCCATAGTCTAGGTTTCAGCAGGGGCTGTGTGATTATGACCTAAATCAAAATCTCTATTAATTGGGCATTTTACCTCCATTACGATTAATGGTGATCATTTAGGCCACACCTCCCAGAGTTTAATTTATAGTAAAGGAGTAATGACAATAATCTGACCTTGTAATAAACTATATCGGAAGTCTTCGGGAGCTATGTCTTGGGTGAACCTCCTGAGATTTTGTCTCACGAGATTTGCCTGGCGGTTTTATTTGGACCAAACATGTATGAACCGGATCTGCTGAAGCAGCTCGTGATGTCATTCAGGAGGCCAGAAGAAAGCTGAAGAGAACGAAGACCAGTGCCAGAGCCCAGAGGAGGTAAGTAACATGGACCTACGATAATGAACACGCCACTAGAGTATAATAGCAGTTCTGGTTCGGATGGTTTTTGGTCCTAATGAAACTGCTGGTAAGATCTTGTGAATACTCAGATAACCAACACAAATGACCGATGGACTCAAAATCATGGCAGTAATCTGGATTGATGGTTGATTATCTTTTGGGGTGATTTTACAATTCATTCCCTATCCCTAGTTTCAATCTCATGCAGTAATTCCAAAGTTAGAAAACATCCCAAAGAAAATATTCCTAAAGCTGTTACCCAATGACAACCACACACTAGGAAAAGCCTTTAAGGCTAAGCCCCAATTAATGACTGTGAAAATGCATTTTCTTCTCCTATTACATCTAAAGGCAATAGTGTGGATGAGACTAAATGAAATATCAATCACTTTGCTGTTACTGTAAAACTCAATTTTTTTACTTCCTTATCTCAGCAGCCATAAATATTTTTCCCTGAAGTAAACTGGTAACTAAATTTACCCCCTAAGGACAGGTGGTCACTATAGTTTGCTGGGAAACTTCATTACGTTTAAGAACCTGTAAGTCAAATTTCATACACCAATATTTGGTTAAATCTGGTTAAATTAAAATTGTAATGGAACATTTTAACTCAAAATTGACTTAAAGGGGTTACCCTGTTATGGACACTTACCCCATGTTACGTGGATAGGGGATTAGTGTCCGATTCACCCTAAGCCCTCCTTTTGAATGTAGCCAATGTGCTTGTGAGACCAGTGCTCCATACACTTCTATGAGGCTGCCGGGGCTGTAATCTACAAGGGCTGCGGGTGCTGCCAGAGAAGTGAATGGAGGGCCAGTCACGCAAGCACTCTAATTCTACTTTCACTAGGAGGCCTTGGGGGGGATTTTGGCCCCCATCCTTCTGATCAGACACTTATTCCCTGTCCTGTATGTACCTTCAGTTTTTTAGCTACTTTAATGGTAGAGACCTTGGTATTTGGAATACTCTGCATTATTTGTGTGGACAATACTTGCATGGACATTGTATTAATATTTTTTTTTAATTGGAACCCTTTGTCTATAACCATCCAATTGCTGACAGATTATTGACTATCCTATTCTTATTGACTCTTCTTCTTCTTCAGAACTTTGAACTTCGTCAGTATGAAGAAACTCGTTGGGTGACAACCCCAGTAAATCAGGACATTATAGGCATAGGAATGGCGAAAAGTTTCTGGCGTCTGTTTTACTATATCAATGGGACAAATGCTGAAGGTAGGTTGTGCCCTTAGGTGAATCCTTGCTTATATCTGTTATGGATTCTGGTTGGGTGCCGAGCTTTTTTTTTTTTTTTTTTGCTATTGATATGATATATTTGGATCACAAGGTTTACAAGTAGATGGCGTTCATATAGTAAAAACTACATGAACCTTACCTAAAACTGGTTAAGAACTGCTTCCAACTTGTAAGACAATGGGGCATCCAATTATCTAGAACATTGGTAGGAAGCCTATTTTCTTGTACACTGCACCAATTCAAATAAAAAAGTCAAGCATGAAGTACTTGGAGTGCCATATGTTATCAACCCACTACATAAAAGACATTATAATGCACTTACAGTTGTAGTACACAGCGTAGATGACCTCAATATCACAGCCATATGAACTTTTGTGCTAATATGTACACATATGTTCACATGTACAGTCCTATGAAAAAATTTGGGCACCCCTATTAATCTTAATCATTTTTAGTTCTAAATATTTTGGTGTTTACAACAGCCATTTCAGTTTGATATATCTAATAACTGATGGACACAGTAATATTTCAGGATTGAAATGAGGTTTATTGTACTAACAGAAAATGCGCAATATGCATTAAACCAAAATTTGACCGGTGCAAAAATATGGGCACCTCAACAGAAAAGTGACATTAATATTTAGTAGATCCTCCTTTTGCAAAGATAACAGCCTCTAGTCGCTTCCTGTAGCTTTTAATCAGTTTCTGGATCCTGGATGAAGGGATTTTGGACCATTTCTTTCTACAAAACAATTCAAGTTCAGTTAAGTTTGATGGTCGCCGAACATGGACAGCCCGCTCTCAAATGATCTGAAAACAAAGATTGTTCAACATAGTTGTTCAGGGGAAGGATACAAAACGTTGTCTCAGAGATTTAACCTGTCAGTTTCCACTGTGAGGAACATAGTAAGGAAATGGAAGACCACAGGGACAGTTCTTGTTAAGCCCAGAAGTGGCAGGCCAAGAAAAATATCAGAAAGGCAGAGAAGAAGAATGGTGAGAACAGTCAAGGACAATCCACAGACCACCTCCAAAGAGCTGCAGCATCATCTTGCTGCAGATGGTGTCACTGTGCATCGGTCAACTATACAGCGCACTTTGCACAAATAGAAGCTGTATGGGAGAGTGATGAGAAAGAAGCCGTTTCTGCACGTACGCCACAAATAGAGTTGCCTGAGGTATGAAAAAGCACATTTGGACAAGGCAGCTTCATTTTGGAAACAAAAATTGAGTTGTTTGGTTATAAAAAAAAGGCGTTATGCATGGCGTCCAAAAAGAAACAGCATTCCAAGAAAAACACATGCTACCCACTGTAAAATTTGGTGGAGGTTCCATCATGCTTTGGGGCTGTGTGGCCAATGCCGGCATCGGGAATCTTGTTAAAGTTGAGAGTCGCATGGATTCCACTCAGTATCAGCAGATTCTTGAGAATAATGTTCAAGAATCAGTGACGAAGTTGAAGTTACGCCGGGGATGGATATTTCAGCAAGACAATGATCCAAAACACCGCTCCAAATCCTCAGGCATTCATGCAGAGGAACAATTACAATGTTCTGGAATGGCCATCCCAGTCCCCAGACCTGAATATCATTGAACATCTGTGGGATGATTTGAAGCGGGCTGTCCATGCTCGGCGACCATCTAACTTAACTGAACTTGAATTGTTTGTCCAAAATACCTTTATCCAGGATCCAGGAACTGATTAAAAGCTACAGGAAGCGACTAGAGGCTGTTATCTTTGCAAAAGGAGGATCTACTAAATATTAATGTCACTTTTCTGTTGAGGTGCCCATACTTTTGCACCGGTCAAATTTTGGTTTAATGCATATTGCACATTTTCTGTTAGTACAATAAACCTCATTTCAATCCTGAAATATTACTGTGTCCATCAGTTATTAGATATATCAAACTGAAATGGCTGTTGCAAATACCAAAATATTTAGAACTAAAAATGATTAAGATTAATAGGGGTGCCCAAACTTTTTCATAGGACTGTATGTCCTCCTTTCTTTTCTTCTGGTCTGTTGGAGACAACAGCAGACCCCATTGACTATAATTGGGTCCGTCTGTCGGACAGTGCGATGGAGGCTCTGACTCAAATGTGTCAGCCTTATAAGCTTCTATTGTGTGGTGTCCCAGAGGATGCAGGTGTCATAGTAGTACATAATGGGGGTAGTAGTCCCTCTGATAGCTGAGCTTATTGGGATGGTCACGGTAGCTGTAGTGGTGGTCCACACTGGGTGGCACCTCTCATGGGTCACACAGCAAGTCAATTGTCAAAAGTGGAACAGCAAAAGACATAGTCCTTTGTTAATCAAAAGTCTCTTAAAAGTTCAGCCATCTCACATCAATATAGTCTCTCATTTACAATACAAAGGAGTGCAGGTGAATAAACTGGCGGCAGATGAAGGAGAGCATTAACCTGGTGGCAGATGAAAGGGGACAGTAAATTGGTGGCAGTTGAAGGGGGGCAATTAAACTAGGGGCAGATGAAGGGAGGACTTTAAATTGATGGCAGATGGAGGTGGGGGACATTAAACTGGGGAGTGTAGGGGCATTATACTGTGTAGGGGCACAAAGAGAAATGGGTGAGAATGAGCAGAGTGAATATAGAAGTAGGCGGAGCTAAATTAGCTGTGTCACGCATAGTGTGCAACACATTTTCTCCCTCATTCTATCCTTTGAAAGTTGGCAGGTATGCAACTATCATGGCAGTAAGGAGTGTACTGGGACACTACAATTTCAGATAGCATACTGTGCTATTTTGTGTGGTAGAATGCCAGGCCCCGTATACACAATCTAATGTCCCAGGTGGTCATGTATCTGTATCTCCCATCTTTGCTTTATAACTGATGAAGGTTCGCCCCTATAACTTGGTGGCAAGCGGAGGACCATGTGATTGTTCACGTCACTCAGCATCCTCTGTAGTAACTCGCAGGGCTCTGCAAACTGAGTGACATGTACAATCACATGGTCCACCTCCCTCTGCTAAGTTATGAATGGAATTGGTGTCTGCAGGTGCCAGATGCTCTCAGTTTTAAGGTGCAGAGGGGGAAATTGTCATGCCAGGGAGCTATGGCCTGTGTTTTACTCTTGCCATGTGTGCTGGGGGATGCTGACCCTGCTCTAGGACTTCAAAGAGCAGAACGTTAGGAAAGAATTATATACTAAATATGCTGGTGTAGGAACCTCCCCATACAAAACATATATTTGGGATACAATATTGAAACTTAGTCATGCTGATGTCTTTGTGTATTTGAACTCTCAACTTGCACTTAAAGGGGCTTATTTGATGACCTATCACTATACAGTAGATGGGTTCAGTTGAAATACATCAATTGCATTTGGCTATTGTAACTATATGGGTTCACTGAGATCTATCAGTTACTGTATAACATGTACCTTACTCTGCAAAGCATATCCTTCATACAGGAATTATTGAGATTGAGCTGTCCATAGTGAGGGGTTTGGGATGTATATGCTGAAAAAACTTTATAAGGACACTCTGTTCAATACTTAACATGTCTCACCTCTCGATATTTTACCTCCTTTTAGAGCAAACAATGAACATGACTGTACCTGTGGTGATGCATATGCCATTAAAAGAACAATCTGCAGAGAAATTCACAATGTCCTTCTTTGTGCCACATGAATTGGAGAATCCTCCAAAACCTTCAGACCCTGCAGTTTACCTTGAGACATTACCTGCATCTTCTGTATATGTCAAGTAAGTTACTTCAAGTCCAGTTCATTGTCCACTTCTGTTGTAGTAAGCCAGGCATGCCCATCCTGTGGCCCGCTATGCCATTCTATTTGGCCCTGGACATAGAAATGCTTGTCTGTGTGTGGTTGTTCATGTGAGAGGAGAGCATGCCGCTCAGGGACAGGTAAGTACAACTTGTGCACTCTGTATCCATTTCCGACCCCATGAAATGTCCCTGTGTAAGAATTATCCCTTTATGGGAGCAGGAAAGGTTAGATGAATGGAATTCTTTCATCCTCTTTAACACTCTAGAAAGCAGTATAAGGCTACGTTCATACCACGGAAAATGAAGATGAATTTGAGGCAGACATGTGGCTCATATGGTTCACCCTCTATCCTGAGCAGAATACCAAAGTAGAAAACCAGATTTCTGCCACTGATGAATGGGACTTATTGGCAGGAAGGCTCGAGCTGTGGATTCCACAGCAGGATGGAGCAGGGGATAATTTTTTTTCACATCCTACTGTGATCTCTGCCTTTCCTTGACTAAAATGGAAGGAGGAATCCTTCTCAAAATCAACAGATTCTGCCATGTGAATGGGCTCTAAAGGTTAGAGATAACAGCCTGTGCATGCAAGTCTCCTGTTGTAGTTGTGAAATACTAACCAGTTACAACATCATCTATCCATAATACAGAGAGCAACATGCATGGTCTCCTCCCGGAGTAATGACTGTGGGGGATGGGGACCATTCTCCCAACAAGTGAGTCATGATTGTAGAACTTGTGCCAAACTTTAAAACATTTATGGCATGTACTCTTACCAAGAACGCCCCAGATGGCAATAATTCTTAAAGACGTTTTAACCAGGATCATAACTATATTTAACTAAATTTGTAGACAAATAAGTTAAAATTTTTTACAAGCCTAAAAGTAAATCAATAAAATGTTTGCAGATTTTTAAAGATTTTTCTATAATTATAATTTTTTTAAATGTAGTTTGTGAACCCCATATAGGGCTCACAATCTACATTTTTCCCTATTAGTATGTCTTTGGGAGTAAATCCACACAAACATAGGGAGAACATACAAACTCCTAGCAGATGTTGTCCTTAGCAGGATTGGAACCCAGGACTTCAGCGCTGCAAGGCTGTAGTGCTAATCACTGAGCCACTGTGTTGCCCCCTTTCTATAATTATGGTGGTGACAGTCTATTGTCTTGTTAAGCTGCTATTGGATATGACCAGGAACTTATTCAATAATGTAATGGGGACAAGTCTTGTTCACCAGAGCCATCTTTTTTTAGCAGCTTCATTGGGGTGATTGGTGAGGGGGAGGGGGTGCTATCCCGAGCATTTAGCAGACTCAGCTCTATAAGAGTATATTGTATGTAATGTATAATATACATATATTTATTTCTCCTTTTGTTTGTTGCTCATATGAACTGTCCATTCCTTTTCAGGTCTTTTGGAGGATATGCTATACACGCTACTTTTGTCAAGCAAGCTAAAGCCCTAGCGGAAGAGCTGAGGTCCCTTGGTCTGGAATTCGATGATACATACTTTGTACGTGTTGGCTATAATGCTCCTTTTGAACTTTTCGACCGCCACAATGAAGTGTGGTACCTGGCAAAGTAGACTTGTTTTGGCACTTGGAATTTACTTATTTGCTCTTATTTGTAACCACTGGCTCCTTGGAAAACCCTTTGACTCTTTAACACTGCCTTGTGTATGTAACTTGTTGTCATGTATTTTTTGTAATAAACAGATTTTGTAAACTCTAAAAAAAATAAAATAAAAAAAATATATATATAAAGTTTGGTTCTTTTTAATATACTTTACTGAATAAAATGTTGTCTATGACATTATCTTCTGACAATAGAAGCTGTCAGGGAGTGGGATATTAGTCGGTAAGTAACAAGGCAGTTCTTGAAGCTGGTGTTTTGGAAGTAAAAAAAGAAAGGGCACTTTCAAGAATCTGAGTACGTGGACAAGGGTCATATTGTGAAGGTTAGACTACTAGGTCAGGGCATCTCTAAATGTCAGGTCTTGTTCCTGGGATACAGTAGTTAGCACCAACCAAACGTGGTCCAAGGAAAGACAGATGGTGAAAGGATCATGGGTGAATGTGGCTCAGTTAACTGGTTAACTGGTCCGGTCCCAAGGAAGATCTACTGTAGCAATAATTGCTGAAAATAATTGAAAAATAGTAGGAGGATAGTGTTGAGCGAGTAGTATTCAATCGAATACCTTGCTCCCATAGGAATGCGTGTAAGCGGCCGAACACTAAGGGGTTAAGCGCATCAAATATTCACTGCACTTAACCCCTTGATTTCGTCCGCTTACAAGAATTCCTATGAGAGCGAGGTATTCGATCGAATACTACTTGCTCATCTCTATTGGAGGACACAGGTTATTAAAGTTAGTCTATTACCAGGGTGAAGCATATTAAACTAGCAACACTGTTAGGGTGCCTTCACATGGAGTTACGCTCCATTCTTTTTGCCCATTTTACACGTGTAAAAATACACGTGTAAAATGTAGTTAGTCATTGAGTTCAATGGCTTATTTTTAACGCGCGTCTTTAGACGCGTGTTATACGGAAAAAAATATTGAATTCAATGGCTTACTCCATTTTACACGTGTATTTTTACATGTAAAATGCGTTACTCCGTGTGAAGGCACCCTTAGATTGTTCATTGGAGCCTGACCTATCTGGAGCACTGAGGGTGACTCCTTTGCTCCAAGCATCTGGAGGCAAGGCTGTGGGCTCCAACACCTGGAATCCCCACAAGTCGCCCGTACAGACAGTGCAATTTGCAGTATTGTGTACATACTATGAGCCACGTGTCTCACTAGCCATATAAACTGTAGCCATGAGTATAGGTACTGCAGTGCGGTCCCATTGAAATCTATACGGCAATGCTGCAGGACCCACATTTGCCACTACAGATTGTACAGCAAGTAAACAGCGCGGCTCTCGGTATGTAACCAAAACTCAGTACCGGTGATCCGTGGAGTGGATCTGTGAGGGTCCAATACCTGAGAGCACCCCAGAGCTAATATTGATAGACTATCCTAAGAATAACCCTTTAGTTCATTCCCTGACAGATATAAGATGCACCAGAATTACTAAGAGCCTCCGGCTTCTTAATAAGTTTTGTACATGTAGGTGCCTGAGCTCCAATCTACACCAGTTAGGAACTAAATTAGCCTAAAAAAGGCCAACTACCACACAGAAGACAAAAAGATTCTAAAAAAGTATAAATGTATTGAAAAATATATTAATAAATAATGAACAAGGATTCCAGAGATAGGTGGTGCAACCACACATGAGTGCAATGAAATACATACACTTAGGCTTTGATGAGAGTCTATGCTATATACTGAGTCAATGCAATATAGAAAAAAATGATCTATGGTTACTCCATGAATTGAAAAAGGAATATATATCTACTGTTTTTAGATTTATACATGGAGAGACCTAGAAAATCCAACAAATGTTTGAAGATAACAGCATCTTCATGTAATATTGCAGACAAAAATAGGCATTTTAAATAATGACTTTACCTTGCATGTATATCATACACTGGTACGCGCCATAGATTTGTGGTATAATTCACACCAGTTTCTAGGCATGAGTTGTCAGTAAATCTGACAGACATGACAGGCTCCCCCCCCCCCCCCGTCCACATACTAGACGCAGTGGCCCTAGTAAATCTGGGCCACAGTATGTTGCAGCTTACTATGTATGACCCTATTTTCAAAATCACATGTTTACCTATTTATAAAGGTTAAAGTAGTATTTTTTAGAACCATATCCCAAATCCCATGAGTTAGACCACTCAGCACTGTATCTGTGGATGGAATTTCTGCTGTCTGCATTATCTTACAGCACCAGGCATTCTGGAGTTTGTCCAAATCCTAAGGGCCTCTAGATTGAGAGATAGCAGTGGTAAGTTAAATGGTAAGGCTATGTTCATACAACCATGGACAATTCTCAGCCATGTTTTTTATGGCCAAGAGTCAGCTGTTGTTTGACCTACTTGACGTAACATTAAGTGCCATTATCGCGCCTAGAGCAATCCACTATGTCTGTAAGTTTAAACAGCATCCACTTCGTCCTCCATTCTATTTACCATGTCTACCAGTTTGTTACGAGCTGCATATTTTCAATATGACTTGTGTGGTCTCTGAATGATCTGATTTTCTTTGAATATTGCCAAAATTTTGTAGTGAGAAACTGTAAAATCAGCAAGTAAGACCCTCATAGCCAGGGCCGGTTTTAAAGAAAATGGGGCCCTGGGCAAAATTAAAAGTGAGGCCCCACTACAAACAACATAGTCACATTCTGTTAATTCAATGTGCTGCAGTGCCTATCACTGGTACTTACAGGGGTGTTCTTAATGTCTTTTAAGTGGTTGTTTGTAAATTTATAAGTTTTGTTTGCCTTAGGCAAACTAGTTGCTTCTGTGTCTTATCTTTAAAGATCAGGTGCAAAAGCAACAAGACACATTCCCCAAAATAAAATATATTTATGTACAGTACATACAGAGATATCAAATAGGACCACTATACCAGGACTAAATATTGTCACGTCAGCCACTGACCGCTATACCAGGACTAAATACTATCACGTAAGCCACTGACTGCTATACCAGGACTAAATACTCTCACGTCACCCGCTGACCACTATACCAGGACTAAATACTATCACGTAAGCCACTGACCGCTATACCAGGACTAAATACTCTCACGTCACCCGCTGACCACTATACCAGGACTAAATACTGTCACGTAAGCCACTGACCGCTATACCAGGACTAAATACTGCCACGTCACCCACTGATTGCTATACCAGGACAATTGTGGATAAAAAATCTGGTCATGTGCATTACAATTTAGTAACTCCATGTGCCTCATATTAATTGCAGTTAGCCCCATCATGTACCTCACATTAACCCCTGTGTATCTCACATAAGAGTTACTGATGTGTGAGAGACATGGAGGTAATAATTAGGTATCTTCATTATTAGTACCTACATATTTCTCACATATTAATAACCCTTATTTGAGGTACACAGAGGTTAATGTGAGGGACATGATGGGGTTAACTGCTATTAATATGAGGCACATGGAGTTACTGAAACTAAATTAATTACCCCTGGTGTGTTCCTTGGTCTTCTTGAAGCTCTCTGTGCTTTAAACAGAAACCTGAGACTATCACAGAGCAGGAGCATTTATACGGAGACTTGATTACACACAGGTGGATTCTATTTATCATCATCAGTCATTTAGGACAACATTGGATCATTCAGAAATCCTCACTGAACTTCTGGAGTGAGTTTGCTGCACTGAAAGTAAAGGGGCCAAATAATATTGCACGCCCCACTTTTCAGTTTTTTGTTAAAATAGTTTAAAATATCCAATAAATTTCGTTCCATCATTACTGACCCATAAAAGGTTGCAGAGCCTGAAGTTCATGGCAGTTCCATGAGGTGAAAGAGTTACAGGACAGAACCACACACCTCCAGAGTCCAGTGAGACAATATTGTTGCCACCCTTATGGATTTTTACCAATTTTATTAAAAGCTAAGTTTTAATTTTCACCTGGACCATCTGTTGCTGGACTTTGTCTTTTTTTCATCCAAAAATTATATCAGACTTTAGGTATGCCCATATATAGAGATTTAGAAAAGGTTATGGGTGTTTGATGTGCTGAAAACATGATATAGTGTGAATACTGTACTACTAATACATGAAATAATGGGTAAGTCAGATTTATTTTCACTCCCTTTGACATTTAAGCCTATGAATAGCCAGCATCGTGCACAAAGGATAAGTCTGTTGTGCACTGTTAAAACTAATAAATTATTTCTTAGAGAACATGTAGTTAACATATTAGGTTTTTTTTTACATTACAATAGAGAATAGTTTTCTTTCAGTATTATCTACGCAAGGTAATATAATCTGCAGACACAAAGATACCATAGGGAAAGAATGGGCAGTACTCTATAGTCCTCCCACTATATAATCGGAAGGCAAATCTAAGACTCTACCATACCTTCAATTGCTGAACAAAATGCTTTCTGTATATTTCATACTACTGAGCCTTATCGCAGCCTATGGGGCCTTTACAGACCAAGAGAACCTAGAAAAGAATCAACTTCCTTACAAAGTCAAGCAGCGTAATCCTCAACTAATCCAACCATCCTTTTGCTTTGGCCTCGAATGTCCCTCATACCGTCTGGTGAAAAACTATTCCGTAAGAGATGGTTCACTCTTTGAATATAACAAATTAGATTTTTTCTTATTATACTGTATGCGATTTATAGTAATCTTAAATTAGAAACATTGTAAATTGTCCTACATGCCAATAATATTGCAAAATCTGCTTAAATAGGATCTTTCATGGCCTCTAGCATTGACTGAATTCAGCTCACCATCAGCTTTGGCAGTATCTGCCCCAGTTGCAGAGATATCAGTGCCATTAGTTTCACCACTGATATCACTGCATTGTCAGAAGGGTCAAAGTCACAGCTCAGTGTCATGGCTGAGAGCTATGCCCTCCATGACAGTACAAGTCTATAGAATAGTACCATCAGGCCAAGCTGTGAGGTCACCCATTGACAGTGCAGAGATATTGGTACCGAAACTTATGGCACCGATATCTCTGCAACCAGGCCGATACCGGCAAAGAATTCAATGCACTGTCAGGGATAGGCAATATTTCAGCATAACTCCCTGACCCAGTCTCTCAAAGAAGGAATGGGGGTAGGGGGAGCAGTGTGGGGAGTAGCAGTTTGAAGCAACAAAACTACTCCACAGGCAATAGGTTTCTCATTGGCACATTGTGAAATAAAAGAATATCTTGGTAACAGACACAAAAATTTTCATGGGAGAAGGATGTTACATTCAGTTGAGCTTGATCTGTCTGTGTTGGTGGTTTAGTATGTTTCATCCTGGTAACACCCTGGTAACTCCCTCTAAGGTTGAGATACAAGACTTAGAGGACATCTACTAGCCCTGTCATTGATTTAATTTTTTTTGCATCTAGAATAGAACCAGAATAAAAGGAAAATGTGAGTGTTATAGCTACCGGTATGCAGAATCAGCAATGTAAGTCGAGCCAAATGTCTGGTAGTGGAGGTCTAGCACATCAGGTACAGTCATGGCTGTAAATACTTATTTACTGTAATACTGTAAATACTTATTTGCCATAATGCTTATTTTCCTGGAAACATTTCAGGGGTGCCAACACTTACAGCCATGACTGTACATAGTACTACAAGGAACTTTGCAGAAGAATGGTCAGTATAATCAAAGTTTTGGTAACAGGAAACTAGCAGAGCTGGGAATGCAGTAGTGTAGTAAGTAGAACAGTAGAGTAGTCATACAAGCCATTGGAGAAGATTACAATAGCAGGACACAAACTAATAACAAGGATAAAAAAATCCTTAAACAGAGCCAAGTTTGCTGTTGATTTAAAGGGGACATTTCGCCAATTTAAGCACTTCTTAGCATTGGTTAATAGGCTCTGCTCCACTGATTCAATGTCAGGCAGGAGCAGGAAAAGGGGTGTGATTCAGAGCTCCAATCAAAGGTGGACAGCGTCAGTACTCAGAATCACACCCCTTTCCTAGTGCTTCCTGACACTGCCCTCCTGACTGTACAGAGCATATCAGGGACCAAAACTAACAGCACTGATTGCTCAGGAATGGTGGGCACTAGAAAAAATGTCAACTGTGCTGGATCAGTGGTGTTGTGCCTATTAACAAATGATGAGAATTGGAGTGGAGGTTGTGAAAGGTCCTCTTTAAATTTGACGCCCTTCACTCTGATTGGCCAGGCAGTCCTTCGCTCTACCAGTATGCAACACTGAATCCCTGTCATACACACCACAAGGCTCATCAACATTTTCTTGTTTTACAGAGCTTTGAACTCAGAGAATATGAAGAAAGTAAATGGGTTTCCATTAAAATGCCTGTGACTAATATGAGCGTAACTGCCAGTCACAAAAACGTATTTCAATATATTATTGGATCAAACGCTGAAGGTACAGTGACTGTGTTCTGCACCACTTTGCTCAGTTCTAATTGCACCAAAAAAAACTACCTCCCTGCTATGTCTGACAGCAGTCCAGGCTTTGCAGGCCCTAGGCAATTGACTTTGGTGGGGCCCTACTTACCGAGGGGTCTGGGGGGTATAGAATACCCCCCAAGGGAGCAGGGGGTCTGGGGTACCGCCCCAGGATTTTAAAAAAAAAAATAGCCTTAAAAATGCGTTTTTCAAATGCGATTCATATTTTCTGCCATCACATTCTGACATTACAATAAACACAATGCAGTAATACTCACAGGAGACGTCTCTCCATATTTCCCGTCTCTTCCCTTTGGACCGCGATGACCACTTCTTTCAGCTGTGATTTGACTCTGTAAAGTTTGACACACATATATCTTTGACTCCTCACTTCTCCATGCACCCAACCTCTATATATATAAATACTAGCTGGTACCCGCGACTTCGTCTGTGGTGATTGTAGAAGTGGGTAAATACAGGCGTGGGTAAGGTTTTCGTACTGTGTATAAGGGATGGGATATGAAATGTGACTGTGTATCTTGTTTTTGCTGTAATTCTGAGAATACATGAGACTTTTGTGTGGAATGCTGCTCTATATTTTACAGCTCAATTTGTCCTGGACACACAGCCGCAAAAACAGGATCTATGTGTATGGGCCCATTGAAATATACAGGACCAATTGTAGATAGAAGTCTGGCCCTATGCATGACAGTTCAGTAACTCCATGCGCCTCTTATTAATAGCAATTAACCCCATCATGTCCCTCACATTAACCCTTGTGTAAGAGTTACTGATATGTGAGAGACTTGGAGGTAATAATTAAGTATCTTCATTATTGAGGTCTTTTATTAGTACCTCCATATGTCTCACATATTAGTAACCTTTATATGAGGCACACAGGGGTTAATATGAGGGACATGATGGGGTTTATTCCTATTAATGTGAGGCACATGGAGTTACTAACACTAAACTAATAACCCCAAATGCCTGACATTAATGAGAATAGGAATCCTATGTACCTGTGTGTTGTTACTTTCATTTTGCTAGCAGCTTCCTCTCCTCCTCCGGGAATCTTTGCAGGATGCAGACGGCAGGAGCTATCACAGTAGCAGGCACAGACCTGAGCGATTAAGCTCCACCCCCTGGGTCCCTGCACCCTTCTCAAAGGGGAGTGTCCTTATGCCTCAGCTCTAGCAGAGCACTGAAGAGATGCTCGGACTTCATGTAACTCTTGCAGGTCCTGTGCTGCTGGCGTGCCAGTGAAATATGGCAGGAGTGCCACTCTTGGCACATGTGCCAGGGGTTGCTGACCTCTGCTGTAGAGGGTAATATGAATTTTGTGGCTTGCTATGGTCCAAAGTGTGTGAGATTGCAGAGATAGTGATGTGAGTTTGGGTTTTGTGGGGGTCCTGGGAAAAACGTATGTGCGCTATTGTGACGAAAAGTAGCCTATTGCGCAATCGAGTGTATTTTAATAGGATATATATATATATATATATATATATAGATAGATAGATAGATAGATATACCCCACAGCGGCCCCTGCAGCCTATATTATGCCCCACAGTGGCACAATAGACTGTAGGGCATAATAGAGGTTGCAGGGGGGCCTCTGTGGGGCATAATAGAGGTTACAGGGGCCATAGTGGACCCTTCAAGCGGGGGCGGCAGTGATCAGGTCCGGGGAGGTTGGTAAATAGGCCGCTACCATAGCGGCCTATTATGAAGCAAAAAAAATGTTATTATACTTAGCGATCGCGCTGCTGCTGCTCCCGCTGCCTCCACGATCCTCTTCTCTCGACAGACGCCGTCTATGCTGATACGTAGTCGTCTGAACCAGGGCACGGAGAGAGGCAGCTCTCCTGCGCTGGTTCAAAGAAAAAATAAAAAAAAATAAAATCGCCCGGGCTGCCGCTCACATTAGAGGTGTGGCGCTGGGTCCGGGATCAGCCCCTGTCTGACAGAGCCAGGCAGAGTACATGTCAATCATAGTAGGGAGAGATGGAATATGGAGGAACAGTATGCTAGAAACCATAGCGGTTTGGTGTGATGTGAGCAATGGTGACACCCTTGTTAAAAAGTTAGGGGCCATGTAAATAAGGTTTATCTGTACTTTAAAACTGATGGTCAGAAGGGATGCTATGACTCCTTAGGGGCACTACCTTTGCAGGACACCTTGCAGTATGTAGCGTCTTACAGACCATACATACTCTACTGAGAATAATCAAGTTCTACTTGATAGGAAAAAAAAAAGGTAAACTTACTCTAGCGCTACCTTTCGGAAGGTACTCCCTATAGATCAATGTCTGGTTTTCTAGGATAGGCCATAAATATCAGATTAGTGTTGTGCTACTATTGGCAACATTGATGATTGTTGTCCCGGATTTTTTTTCCTCCAGCAGACTGTATGGACCTTGAAACTTCCCTTTAAAAAAATGCTGGTGATTTTTTGCAAAAACCACGACAAAAGCTGCATCATGTTTTTTCCCCCTCCCATTAATTTCAATGTTTTTTTCAATGCAGAGTTTGCCTGAAGATAGGTGATGTCATTTTTTTTTCGTCTAACTGAAAAAAATCAGCTAGAGGAAAAAAAATGCTACAGGCTCCCATTGAAATGAATGGGAGGCGTTTTTGAAGCAGATTATGAGGTGGATTCTGCCTCAAAATCAGCCTGCAAATCTCTGTAACCATACCCTATCAAAGCATTCCTTAAAGAGGTTGTGCTACCAAAGACGCGGCTGATAGGGGATAAGTGTCAGATCACTGGGAGTCTAAATACTGAGACCCCTAAGGGTATGTTCACATGGCGGCATTTGCATTTCACGTGTGAACATTCCACGTGGCTCGCTGCGACGGGGTTTTTCAACCCAAATGAGCCTAATCGGGAGGCAGTCTCGTGCTGTGAGCACTATGGCTGAGTCAGCCACGGAATCCGTGGCAAGAAGGGTCATCTCGCTTCTTTTTTCCCTACTAGCTAACGGAAAAAAAATAGTGAGTGGCTCCCATTGAAGTCAATGGGAGCCGTTTGTGGCAGCAGATTATGAGGCAGATTCTGTGTCAAAGTCCGTTGCCAAAAAACTCCATGTGAACGAGCCCTAAATCTTTCCTGTGAATATAGCAGCCGTGAAATTGGGTGATTCGTGCTCCATTCACTTCTACGAGCTCACAGAGATTTTAATAATGTTGAAGTGCCCCAAAAAAATTTATGATGACCTTGTAACCAATGTTTTTTGTTTTTAAAAAGACAGTACTACCATTACCAAATCACATGGTCTAGTTCTGTCCTGGTGACAAACTATGTGACCTCTCTGTTGTTCTGGTCCATCAATAATAGTGAAACCTGTAAAAGTTTAGATTGCTCTAGATCAGGGTGCCCGATACGTCGATCGCGATCTACCGGTCGATCGCAATGGACGTATGGGTCGATCACGGGATGCAGCCAGGCATCCCCGGTGTCTGCTTCTTCACAGCACAGGCTGAACAAGCGCTTGCAGGCCGCTCTTAGGGATGGAGGGGGCCGGGGTGCTGCTTCTTCACAGCGCAGGCTGAGAGTCATCTACTGACACTGGCAGGCAGGGCTGCCGCAGCCCCAGCCTGCCAGTGTCCACAGATAACTCAGCCTGCGCTGTGAAGAAGCAGACAGCAGGGATGCATGGGAGGCCACCTCTCACGATCTGCCTGGCCACGCCCACATGTTCAGCTCCACCCACCGACATGCCCCACCCGCCCACAGGCCCACTCCAGCCCCACCCACAGACCCGCCCCGGTCCCGCCCACAAGAAGTGGGTAGTCGATCTTAGGGCTTGGTCATTTAAAGAAGTAGCGCACATGCTGACAAAGTGTGAGCACCCCTGCTCTAGATAAAATATAGATTGATATAATTGGAGAACATACAGCTTATGAAATGAAGATATAACTTGAATTTCTTGCCTTTAAGGTGCAAATTTGGCTAGGACTATTCCCCTAAGAGTGCTTGTTCCGTTGAGAAAATCGGCTAAATTTGCTACCATGTCTATATTCCTATCAGCAAAACTAAAGAATCCACCAATGCCTACAAATGCAAACCATTTCCTTAACATTTTTCCCAAGGCATCAGTGTATGTGAAGTAAGTATTAAATTTAGACTACTGTACAGAAAGTTTCTTTGAAGTATCAGACATTTTACCCTATCAGAATATCTTTTTGGAGTATGGGAGGAAATCCACGCAAACACAGGGAGAACATACAAACTCTTTGCAGCTATTTTGTCCTTGGCAGGATTCGAACCCAGGACTCCAGTACTAACCACTGAGCCACCATGTTGCCCATAGTGATTGGCATTTTTAAAGGATATATCCATAATTTGTTGAAGTAATAGTATGTATTTATTTCAATATAGCCTTATCCATAAGATAATAATTTAACAACTAGTAGGTTTGAGCAAAATTCTTGCCCTAAATTAAGGCTTTGTTTTATATGTAACCATCTAAGGCTGTGTTCACACAGAGGAATTTGCCACGGATTTGGAGATGTATTTTGCCCCTGAATTCGGGGCAGATTCCTCCCGGAATCCACCTCTGTGGCGAAAATGCTGGCAGTAAAATATGAAGAGGAATTCCTCTGAACGCCTAAGAGCTTGGAGGCCCCTACTGTCCCTTAGTACGCTTCTGATTTCAAGGATTCTTTCTTTTTTTGATCCAAGTCTAACAGGCTTTACCACATGCTTTATGTAAAGAACGTTTTTTCCCATAGAAGATTTCTTTTTAGAAGAGTATAGTAACACATACACAGAACCCAATGTAGTCTATGCTGTATAGCTCTGTACTACAACTCCATGGGGACAATGGTGTCTTAGACGTATTGATTGACTCTTTCTTAAATGAAATTTTCCAGGATTTTATTTTGATGATCTTTAGTTAGGCAATGGAAATATAAAAAGGAGATCATATAAATTTTAAATGAGGCCATGATATGCTACACTGTGATCATGGGGAGGGGGCGATATTTCTGTAGACTTCCTATCAATAACCTTAGAAAATAATACTACTGATAGCTCTGTCCAAAATGGTTACCCCTAGGCATCGAAAGAGGCAACAGCAGATCAAGGGTTTAGGTTCTCGTTTAAGCTGAGGCCCCACACTGAAGAAAAGTTGTTTTTTCTGTTGCAGATTTTGCTTAGGTTTTTTTTTAAGACAAAGCCAAGGGTTCCTTCAGCAGGAACGGGAAATATATAGGAAGCGTTTATATGTCTCCTTTCTGTTAAATTCACTCCAGGCAACAAATAAAGCAGCTTTTCCACAACGTGGGGCCTTAGTTCTCTTGCAGATGACCGTGTCCTAGGTCAGTGTGTGTTATCCATGTTTTTCCCAGAAAGCACACTGACTGACCCATTCATTTCTATGGACCCGTACACAAAACCATGAATTACTTGGTCACGTGTACGGGCCAACAGTCCGGGCAGCAAAATATGGAAGAGGTCCTATTCCTGTCCAATTTTGCGGCTCTGCTTCTGTGCCTTCTATTCAAAATGAAAGGGGCCACCACACCACAGACTATGTTATGTGCAACCAACTTTAACCCTAAGTGGGGCCCCGACCTAAAGGGTTTGTTTTTGTTTTAGACATTAATCAATTGTTGACCTATCCTTGTTCATCAACTGAAGATTGTTGAGGGTCTAAGTTTCAAAACTCCTGCACCGGCTATTTTCCTTGGTTCTCTCCCAGATACATTTTATTATTTTTATCTATAATATTATTAATGCCGTTTTGAAGCCTATAACATTATTTTTTGTTATTCGGGCTACTTCACATGGAGATCCGCGTGAACACATTCCGTTGCGCCTTTCCGCTCCAGATTAGGCCCAAATGAATGGGCCTAGTCTGGAGGGTGCTGACACGAGGTGGACACCGCAGCTGAATCAGCCCACGCAATCCGCCTGAAGAAAGGGCAGCTTGCTTATTTTTTCTGCTAGCGGGAACAAGCCGCTAGCGGAAAAAAGAACACCAGCAGTCTACATAGACCTCTATTGTGAGGGGGTGCATTTTGAGGCAGATTCCACGTCAAAACCCGCCCCCTCTTGCCCTTCAAATGATTATTGAATCTTTTTTCAGTGACACATAGGCTTTTATTTTTATGATTTTATTTTTGCATGTTTATTATTTTAATATCTAAGAAAATGTGAACAAAAAAGGAGGAGAAACGGGTCTATTTTTCACATTTTTCATATTTTTTAATACCATATAGTGCTACTAAATTTAAATAAATAAATTGCCGGTGAAACAGGGCAGAGAAAAGTCGGGGATGGCTCAGCCTGACATATTTATTGTAATAATGGGTAAATGCAGCGCTATGGATATGTTTGACATATATGCTTGGGAGCTTTTCCTGGAGTATATACCAAGTATAGGTTCTAAACTAGAAAAAACACTGACACACTCAGTGGCGTAACTAGGAATGCTGGGGCCCCGTGGTGAACTTTTGACATGGGGCCCCCCTTCCCGAAGACCCCAGCCGACCGACTCCCCCCCTCCGCCCCCCGCATTTCTGCGCACGTTATAATGCCCCATACTGGCCCCAGCACACAGTACTATTTCCCATTGTGGCCCCTGAACACAGTATTGTGCCCTATTGTGGACCACCCATGAACAATTATTAAGCTTTGGGTCTTTTCAGACCCCAGAGTATAATAATCAGGAATCCAGGGGAGGATACAAAAACAAAAACCACTGTTAATTACCTTTCCCTGGCTCCGGGGCACTCCCCGCTGCTGTCGGCCATCTTCAATAATGGATGGGATGTCACTGGAGCTGGGCTTGTGTTGACACGCATAAGGACACAAGTCCCGGCCTACTTGACGTCTGCAACATCATCAAGTAGGTCCGAAGCCTGCCACAGCCAGGAGAAGTAAGTAGCAGTGTTTTTTTTTTTGTTCCCTCACCTCACCTAGTCCTCCGATCATTATACTCAGGGTCTGAAAAGACCCCCCGAGTATAATAACAGCTTCCTAAAAAAATAAATCTGCAGTGGTAATATATCCTGGGCCCTGTTGTAGCCATTGCTGCTGCTACCCGGGTAGCACACTCCTCACAAGTTGGTGATCACTCTACTTGGAGAACACAAATGGTGTCAGATACTATAGTAATAGTGCCATGCCTTACTATGGTAACAGCAACCAGCTAGTTAGTAATGACCTAGAATTGGTCTGGGCAATGGCATCCTGGCATTGGTTCAGGGGTACGTCACTAACTGTACATTATCCAATCAGGATTGCTGATATGGGAACAACCAAAAACAAAATTCAATGGCATGGCGGAGTATAGAAATAGTTGGAAAATCACATAAAAATGGGAGTGTCCTAAAATAATCGTTGTTAATCTTAATTTAGGTTAATTGTTCAATCATGATTTTGATTTAGGTCATGACCACCCACCCCTAATTCAAGGATTTCTATAGGGAGCTGCCAGGTCCTGTCCTGGGCCCCAGTGCAAAATCTGTTATGGGGCCCCTATAAGGTCTGGGGTCCAGTGGTGACTAAAACTACTACATCATATCGAAAAAAATGAAGATTTTACAGACATGGCTTTTGAATATCATTTTGGAAATCCTAATGTAGTAAACTATATCTTTCATTGTTTTGTAGATCTTTCCCTTGGGCTTCTAAAAAAATTGAGTATGCTGTAAAGGCTACAACTTTGATGGAAGAACTGAGACAACTGGGTCTTGATTTTGATAGCTCATTCTATGGCTGGTACATGTATGCTTGTCCCGCCGATTTGAGTCTCGGCCGTAGTGAAGTATGGTTTCTTGCAGGCAAGAATCAGCAATTGGTGGACCTTTCAGGACTGGGCTTTTACTGAAGCACTTGCTGTGGAGATGTGATAACTTAAAGGGGTTGTCCACTTTATAGCTAACAGTCTGTAATGTGTAGCACAAAGTTAATAATAAACTTATTCATGCACATTCATTTTAATTTCTATTTCTATCTCTTTATTTTAGAAGCCATGCCCCCACTGACTTGGCTCTTCCTGCTCCCTGACAGACCTCCTCTGACCACTGAGCTCGTCACATGGAGGGACATGTGACACAGCTTGATCATGTGACGTGTCCTGCCTGGTCTATCTCTACTCAGAAGGACATTCTGACGTCACAGTCACATGACATTCTCTAGTCTTGTTACTGGGTAGGCGTGTCCGTGCTTGCAGGAAGGTCCTTGCACATGTAATAACGTTGTATCCCATTGCAGTGGAGGAATATAAAGAGATGTGACATGCCTGGTGTACTGTGGTATGCATTGTGTATTGTGGGTGAGAGATGTAGGTGCAGTGTCCCAGAACAAGATGTTAATGTTCTGTTTAAGTTGTCATTATGTTAGCCATTTCTCTGTGTGCTGTATATTCTACTGCATTTCTTAGCATATACTGAAGATTATCTGCAGCAGAGTTATTATTATTGTTTATTTATATAGCACCATTAATTCCATGGTGCTTTACATTTGGGGGTTTACATACAATACACAAAATATACAGGTAGATATAATACTAACAGTGACCGACTGGCACGGTGGGATAGAGGGCCCTGCCCACGAGGGCTTACAATCTATGGGGGAAGGGGGAGAGACAGAAGGAGAGGGGGAGACTATACAGATGGCAGTGTGGTGATAGTGTTATTGGAGGTTGTAGGCCTTCCTGAATAGGTGAGTCTTCAGGGCCTTCTTGAAGCCTGTGATTGTGGGGGTCAGTCTTATGTGTCTTGGTAAGGAGTTCCAGAGTATGGGAGATGCACGGGAGAAATCTTGGAGGCGGTTGTGTGAGGAGCGGATGAGAGCAGAGCGGAGTAGGAGGTTGTTGGAGGATCTGAGGTTACGTGTGGGCAGGTAGCGGGAGATTAGTTCAGAGATATACGGAGGGGACAGGTTGTGGATGGCTTTGTATGTTAGCGTTAGTAGCTTGAACTCAATTGGCTGGGCTATAGGAAGCCAGTGGAGGGATTGGCAGAGGGTGCAGCCGATGAAGATCAGGGGAAGAGGTGAATTAAACGAGCAGCACAGTTTATGGTGGACTGGAGGGGGGCGAGGGTGTTTGCTGGGAGTCCATGGAGAAGGGTGTTGCAGTAGTCTAAGCGGGAGATTATGAGGGCTTGGACAAGCATCTTGGTAGTTTCAGGGGTGAGGAAGGAGAGGATTCGATGGATGTTCTTGAGCTGGAGACGGCAGGAGGTGTTGAGGGTTTGAACGTGTGACTTGAAGGATGAACTCCGTTTTCTCCATATTCAGTTTGAGAAAGGAGGAAGAGAGGAAGGAGGCTACGGCCGCTAAGCAATCTGGAACTCTGGCCAGCAGGGAAGTAATGTCTGGTCCAGAGATGTATATTTGGCATCGGCATAGCAATGGTATTGTCTGCAGCAGTGTAGAGGTTAACTAGCTTTGCACCTTGCCTTAAAGGGGTTGTCCCATCACAAGGATACTATCTATACTGCTTGTTAATGTGAATATAAGATTTTTCCTAAATACATTGCTTCAGCAAAACTGCTTTGTTTGTCCACTATCTTACATTATTCATTTCATTGTTGACACATCCCTTGACTTATCTGGTCAAAAGTCAAGTGATGTATCTGCCTGCTCTCAGGGGGGAGGGAGGAGGGGCTAAGTGCATGGGAGCGAGCCTGGAGGGGGGGGGGTAGTTTACTCTCTGGGGGGGGGGGCTTACAGACCCGGCATCCGATGTAATAGAGAGGCGGATGCCGGGGAGTGTAGTGCGACATCACTACGCTCCTGCCCTGCATGAAACCAGCAGCGGCAGGAGCAATGCTGCTATTCCGGAGGGGGGGGGGGCGGAATAGCTGCATCCCTCCTGCCGCTGCTGGCTTCATGCAGGGCAGGAGCATAGTGATGTCGCAGGCACCTGTGCCGGCGTCTACACTCCCCGGCATCCACCTCTCTATTACAGCGGATGCCGGGTCTGTATTGCATTGTGAAGGCTGTACGTCTGATGCCTAGCTGCATCGGGAGCGCACACGCAGGGCCGGCGGCATAGAAGCAACGTCTTCTCGCCGCTGGCTTTGCATATGTAACCCCGCCCACCAATGACGCAACAAAGCAGGAAGAAAGAAGAATTTACAGCAGCGAAGACTGGTGAGTATGCGACGTGGGAATACCCCTTTAACTTTGCAAACCCACTTGTTTTAGCATCCAGCAACTTCAGTCACATGTTTTGCTCTCAGCCTATAGAAGCAAAAGCTGCTTCTGGAGCGATCTGAGACTTGTCCCTGGTCCAGCCCCTGCGTTCACTGGGAGAGGTGAATGCAATGGAGTCTAAGCCTGGCTTCCAGCCAGTACACATGTCTGCCAGCATTAATCCAGGCTGGTCAGGACCTCACATGGGCTATATACAGCTACTAGTCCATTCCAACTACTGAATTCCTGCCAGTCCATGCCTGGGAGATCATCTTAAAGTCTAATCCTATTCTATTGGCCTAAGTCAGAGGAATAACCTGTTGCATAAAGAAGTCCTCTGCCTGGATCCACGCTTCTCATGGGTTCCCCAGCTGGATCTAACCTAAGCAGCTTCCACGTCGTTGATTCACGGCTTTAGCACCCTGCAATAATGCATTGCTCTAGCACCTACTCTGTAAGTACTGTACTCTCTTGCACCACATTGCACAATATAGCCAAGCCAAGGTAGAGCTAAAGCTGCACTGAACTGTATATAAATTAACCATTACCTACCCAGAATCTGTATACCTGCTATTGCTGAGGATATGGGACTGTGACCGAAGTACTGCAATTACTTGTGATAAGTGTAAAAGCTATACTGCTATTTGCTACTAAAGAGACTGTGTTATCTGTACTTTGCATGCACAAGAGATTTTTCAAGTAAAGTTCTTCAAAACTGTTGTTACTGGACTATTTGTCACAGAGGTCATTCCAGCCTGTACACTGTAGAAAAGTAACAGCTAAAATGAAAGGAAAGGTACATGTATGTGATAGGGAAACAGGGTTGAATAGCACTCAGACCTGTGACTCAACCGTGACTACTACCCCATCAGCCCTGGACTACCACCGCCATTGTGCACCCCCTTGGTCACTACATGCCCTTTTTTGCTTCTGGCGTCATGGGTTTCCAGATTCATCTCGCCCTGCCCGCACATAACTGTATGAGTTAATGGTGTTCCATTAGAAGCATTAGTGGACACTGGGTCGCAAGTGACTACAATTAACAAATGGGCCTTTGATGAGTTCTGGAATTCTGAAGAACTAAGCATTGTTCCCAAAGTTAAACTACATTTGTTAGCTAGCAATGGACTGCCTGTTCTTCAACTGGGTTATTGGGAGCCCACCGTCCAAGTGGGAGATCACATTCTATCTTGTCAGGGAGTAATAGTCACTGAGTCAGCAGAAGGAGCTACATCAGCTGTAGTTTTAGGCATGAATGTAATCCACCATTGTTTTTCTGATTTTCTTGATGCCTTGCATGCCTCTCTCCCTACTGCTTCTCCTTCCTACAGGAAAACCGTGCAGCATGCCATACAAAAGCTCTGTGCCCAGCAGAAGTTCTCCAACCACATAGGTGAAATCTGCCGAGTTCACATACGTGATGCACGTCCAGTGACCCTGACACCTAACAGTGAGACTCTAGTGTGGTGCTGTGCCCGTGCAGGTATCAAGAACCAAGACTATGAAGCATATCTTGAACCCATTCAAGTTGATGGTCAGCCACTGGTGAAAGCTGCAAGAAGCATTGTAACTTTTTCTAACGGTAAAGTTCCAGTACAGTTAGTGAACTTAAGTGATGCACCTGTAGATCTCCACAAGTTCCAACCAGTTGCTCAGCTATACCATCTAGATCCTGAGGATGTCTTAGATGAGGACACCATCGCTCACCAACGATCAGTTAAAGCAGCAACATCCATGTCCAATATGACTGCTCTTAACCCTTGGTGGTCAAAACTCAGCGTGGGAGATGCCAATACACCTACTGACAGCATCAACGGAGTCCTCAACGTAGCCAAGCATCATCACAAGGCTTTCAGCCAACATCGACTTGACTTTGGAAAGACAACTCTCATCTAGCATCACATCAAGACAAGTGAACATACTCCTATGAGGGAAACACATCATCCAGTACCACCAGCGATGTACCAACCTGTGAAGAAACTACTAAAGGAGATGAAAGATGCTAATGTAATCCGCAAAAATCAAAGTCCTTGGGCAGCATCAATTGTCCTTGTGCGAAAGAAGGACGGTAACATATGATTCTGCGCAGACTACCGTAAGCTCAACAATGTCACCCATAAAGATGCATATTCTGCACGAATTGAGGAGTCGCTTACCGTTCTCGGATCAGTGGCCTACTTCTCTCCTCTGGACTTAACCAGTGGATACTGTCAAGTCCCTATGGCTCCAGAGGATCATGAGAAGACAGCATTCACCACGCCAATGGGACTCTATGAGTTCAATGGAATGCCTTTCGGGCTTTGCAACACCCCTGATACATTCCAGCAATTAATGGAAAGATGCCTTGGTCACCTCAATTTTGAAAGTGTTCAGTTGTACTTTGATGAAGTTATAGTCTACCTATCAGGATCATCTCCATCATCTGGCAGAAGTGTTTGACATGCTAATCCAGCATAGGTTGAAGATAAAACCGTCAAAGTGCCACTTACTCAAACCAAGAGTCAACTACTTGGGACATGTCGTCAGTGCTGAAGGTGTACAACCTGAACCTGAGAAAACCGCTGTTGTACAAGATTGGCCAACGCAATGAACCGTCAAGGAAGTAAGAAGTTTCCTAGGTTTTGCCGGCTACTACCGACGTTTCATACCTCCCTTCGCACAAATGGCGGAACCACTCACAGAACTGTTACGTGGTTGTCCAAAAAGAATTACAACAGGAAACTTCCTATCGATTGGGGTAAACCACAAGAAGAAGCATTCCAAGCTCTAAAGGCTCTTCTCACTCAACCTCCAATCTTGGCGTATCCTGACTACAGTCAACCTTTCTGTCTCTACACGGATGCCAGTCATCAAGGCCTAGGTGCTGTATTGTCTCAAATCCAGGATAACAAAGAACGTGTGATTGCCTATGCCAGCGGAAACCTTAGAGGTGCCGACCGTAATGACAAGAATTACAGTTCATTCAAGTTAGATTTCCTGGCTCTATTGTTGTCGGTCACTGAAAAATTCATTTGAATTCAATTGGATTAAAAAATTTTATTGGAACGGAATGCGAGGAGACATTGAGAATTGGTGTAATGAATGTTCTGCCTGTAATCTCGCCAAAGCTGGTAAGAAAGAAGCGAAAGCACCTCTTCACCCTATCCGTACTCATCGACCAAACGAGCTCGTAGCTTTGGATCATGTGAAGCTTGCACCCACTCGTTCAGGAACCTATGCTCTAACCATGTTGGATCATTACTCCAAGTTTGTCGTAGTCGTGCCTGTTAAAGATCTTACAGCACGTACCACAGCTATCATGTTCTATCTACAGTATGTTAAACATTATGGCTGTCCAGAAGCCATTCTCACTGATCGCGGACCTGCCTTTGAATCACAGCTCTTCCATGAACTTTGTCAATACCACGAGTGTAAAAAGCTGCGAACAACAGCATATCACCCTCAAGGAAATGGACTTTGTGAAAAAGTGAATCAGATTTTCATCAATATGCTGCGAACAGTATCTGTCAAAAAAGAAAGATGAATGGCCTCAACTATTAGACAAACTAGTGAAAGTCTACAACAATACTACCCACTGCTCTACAGGCCATTTTACATAATGTTTGGAAGACAAGGTCAACTTCCTAGAGACCTTGCATTTGGGAATTCAAGTTCCTGACTCTGTCAATCCCTTACCAAGAACTGATTGGGTATCTGAACATAAAAGGAGAACAAGAAGGTCAAGAAATTGTTGATTTCCTTATGGATGAAGCTCGTCGCAGACAACAACAAGAGTACAATCTGCGAACCAATGCTCAACCATTGCTAATTGGAGACCGAGTATGGTTGAAAAACTGTCACAGATCAGGACCATTGGATCCGCTTTGGGAAATTGAACCCTATGTGATTACTGCTATTCCATATCCTGAAGCAGATGTCTATGAGGTCCAAAAACATGGAAGAACTCCACAGACTGCATGGTGTACTGTGGGGGGAGAGATGTGCGGTGCATGGTGTACTGTGGGGGGAGAGATATGGGGTATATGGTGGGGTGGCATGTGGCGAGCTGGGAGGTGCTTGTGTGTGCTGTATGCACTGAAGGTACTTTCAGGAAGGGAATGGTGATGCACAAGAGGCTCATGAAGAATGGAGGAATCTGTCATATCTGTGTTAGGTTTGCATGAGAGGTGCAAATAAACTCCTCCAGTGGATGGGCGATTGATAATGTGCTTTAGGCTAAGGCCCCAAGTAGTTGGATGCAGCCAAAAAGCCTTGCGGGAAAAACCGCCGTGGGAACACATAGTGATTTCCTGAAGAGCTTTTCACACAAAATTTGCTTAGTTTTCCTCTGCGGACTTTCGTAAAATTTCCTCTGCAGGTATTTTTCTGCAATGTTTGGATGAGATTCGCTATCCACTTTGCAGGGACTGGAATACGCTGCAGTTTTTGTTGTGGTGTTATGACCACGTTGGCCTTTGGCCTTAAAAGACACATCGAGAGCTGTATGAAACTTGTTTGGGGTGTTCTGAGCTGTGCAGTGCTTATTAACACTAGGGGGGTGCACTAGAGATATAGAATGCTTGTTTGGGGGTGCACAGGAAATACATGGCTATTGGTGAAATAATTGCTAGCAGTGCGGGGGTGGACTTACAGGGGCTATCTGCAACAAGTTATTCCCTTCTCTGCAAGGGGGTCATAAGAATTTGGATTTTTCTCTGGAATTTGGACTGGTAAGGATCTGGTCCTTCTGGAGTAGAGGATTTAGCCATTTCACTGTGAGCTAGCTAAATATGACTTCAGTTCAGGATCTGACCACTAGGGGGCAAAATGGTCCTGACCAGTAATGGGAAATAGATCAGACTGAGGTGGCTATTTACTATAACTGATAAGAACCGGGTCCTTATGGAGTATAGGATTTAGCCCTAACCCACACAAGCTGGCTGAGCTTACACTGCAAAATCTCATTTTAATGGGGAACAGGTAAGATAAATTTAATTTTTATGGCACATTTGTCCTATAACCATCTTTCTGAGTTTACTGGGGCAATGTGATTTTTTTTTTTTTTCAGTTTAATGTTAGCCAACCTCTTTAAGGATATCTTAAAACATGGCCACCTGCCGCAACCACATGGCAGAATCCCCAGCCGGCTGCAGTGGCCAATAACTGAGATACTATTACCTTCAAACTTGTGCTGTCAATGGCTATTTGGAGGGGCTGGAGATTCAGTCTCATGTGGTAGCTAGAGCATGTGGTCTATACAAGTAGGGTTTTTTTGCAAAATAACCAAGAATTTGTGATGTTCTTCAGCCATATGGCAAGTAAAGGTGCCCCAAACTGCTTTATAAAACCACAGCAATTCATGGTAAACCATTTAGATTTTTGTCATGCAGTTGTGTGGCAAAAACCTCTATGCGAACTTTATACGTCATTAATATTTTCACTTAGGAATATTATTGGTGTTCGACTATGGCAACCTTTATAATATTACATCAATACAATAAAATATTGTCTGCATTTGGTACCCCAGGATGACTGACTTAAGTTTAAGGCCCCACATTGCGGAAACACAGCTTTTTTGTTGCTGATTTTGTTGCCATTTTTTTTTTTTTGAGCCAAAGCCAAAAATAGCTACACAAGAAATAGGAAATATATAGGAAACTCTTATATTTCTACTTTCTGCTCAATCCGCTGCTGGCTTTGGTTCCAAAAATTCAACAAAATAAACTGCATTTCTACAACGTGGCACACAGTTCAGTGTCAGGCAGGGGCAGGAAGATATCACATCCCTCTTAGACATTGGGTGAAGCACTGAACATTGCTTAATCCGATTCTATATATAAAACAGTCGGGGGGGGGGGGGTCTGGCAGTACTGGATGCCCCTGACTTCATACTATAAGACTCAAGCACTTTTTAGTGAAGTGTCTTATAGTCAGAAAAATACAATAAATATAGAATATACCATAAATATGTTTTGATTTTTTTTTTTTAATTCTTTAAACAGCATCAAAAAGTAGCAACTGGTTCCCTGTGCTGTACTATTAGTGATATCAATGTGTAATAAAATGTGAACAGTGTGCATCAAATAAAGAATGCTAGTGATGCAGGCTAAGAAAATTCTGCCTTTTGGGGTTATGTTTTTTTTTTTTTTGTTTATTTGTAATAAAATGTGGACAATATGTCAGAAATTTACTAAGGTCTGGGGAGAGTGGTGCGCTTCTCCCGCAACCCAATATTCTGCTCCCTCCATGCGCCCAGCATTGGGCGCTTACGTACCCTGAGGAGAGACGTCTGCCGGGTGGATCTGTTTCCCCTATGGGTGAAATTGTGTATTTGCTGACACTATAGTGCCCTTCCGTTTTTGCATTTTTCTCTGCTTGTGGTGGAAGGGCGGGGGTGGGATGGTGGCATGGCAGTTCTTGTTGTTTTTTCTATGTTTTATTCCTTTTCCTGTTCTGTACATGTTTTTTTTTTTATTACCCTGTTTATTTTGTTGCATCTCCTTCAATAAAAGAAGTTTTTTAAAAAAAAAATGTGGACAATAAAAGAGTTCTCTAGGTAAGTAAAAATATTGTTTCAAGAGGTGTCCCCTGTATACTGTTATCCCTTATTCATCAGAAAAATGGGGAAATGCAAGTTCCCAAGTGCATGTGAATGGAGCAGAGGTACACATGTGTGGTCACCACTCCACACACACGGGACTCTAGGGGGCCGTTCACACGGAGTGACGTGCGTGCATGCTTTTTGGCGTGTAATTTTGCGTGTTTAAAAAAAGACAACGTATTTTTTGGTGTGTTGTGTTTTTTGACGCGTTTACTGATGCGTTTTATACATGTGTATAAAATCCAAACCTCACTAAAACCAATAGCCAGCCCACTGGGCAGGGCCAAAAAGGACAACCCATTATTTAATCATGAGCCATCTGAGGATGGAGAGGAGAGAGTTTGTTTCAACTCGGATAACGCCATTACTCTTGCAAACAAAATGACCAATCCCCCCACAAGCCAGGACAGCTGCCACCAGCTGGATATACCAATCCGCAGTGAAGATATGCCACTCCTGGTGACAGTGGCTGTAAACATGTTTCACAGATGCACACCTCAAAAGCAGATAAGTTCACTAATGCATAGTTTGGAATGTCTAAATGATGTTAAGAAGTGCTGTTTTTAATAAAAAATTATGGTTTGATAGGAGGATGAGGCCGACCAAGAGCAGCCCCCTATGCAAAAGAAAATGCAGCAATATTGGGTCCACCCAATAAATATGAATCACCCATCCAGGGGACTTTTTTCCATGCTCTACCAGGAGTTGAGGCTGTAAGTTTACTTTTTTCAAAATTTTTGTAACCTGAATTCAGCGCACTAGGGGCTTTACAGCAGTATATAAAGATGCCTGTGCCCACACCCATGAAAGGTCCTCTATTTAAATAAAGGGAAAAATCAAAACACACAAAAGTTTTTAGGTGAACCAAAATTAACAACTTTTATTATCTGATTTTAATTTACAAATATTGTAAACTCCCCCCCAAAAAAACCCCCACCACCCCACACATCCCAAACCCACCCCCTCCAACCGTCCCTGTTCCAAATAAAATAAAAAAAACATTAATTTTCACGTTCAAAAGAGAAAATAATAAATAAAATAAATAAAAATTAAATTTTAAAAAGGCTGGGGGTTTTAAGAAGAAGGAGGATCAAAATGAGTCCAAAAGGGAACGGAAGAATGGGCCAGGAACAGGAGGAGGCTCAACATGGGGAGCAGGAGGTGTGCCTAATGGTGGTTGTGGTGGAAAATGAGGGGATTGGGGTGGCATAGAAGCCGAAATTGAAGAATCTCGGCCTTTACGCAAAGTGCTTGAGGCAATGGCACAGAGCTGCCTGAACTGGGTTATCATATAACCCAGTTCCGGCAGCTCAGGAGCAGACTGGAAGCATACGCCTTAAAAAGTTGCTGCCTTTGATGTGGCAGCTGGCGGCAGATAGCTGCCACATCATTTCCAAAATAGTTGGTGTGGTCTTGGCTGTTTACCCTCCAGATAAAGGACAGAGCCTCACTCTCCACCTCCAACTGTCTCTCCGATATCTGGAGGGTCCTCCTAGTCTGCTCCTGGGTGGAAGGTGTGGGGGCAGGAGGGGCCCGATGTCGCATTTGCCTCCTCCGGGGTGACTGGTACCGGCTCGTGGGCTTCTTCTTCCTCGGAAGTCAGTGGAGCCTTGGAAGAGGCAGGCAACGAGGCCAGAGAAGCCACCTGGAAGGAGGAAGGGGTTTCGGAGTGTCTTTGGCCCCTCGCCGTTTCCTGAGAGCAGCAGGCAGGTGGGCTTTGGGGGCTGCTGTCCTCTCTGAGCTGCAGCTCCTGGTATTGTGATGCAGGGGATTGTTCCACAGTGTCCGTGAAACTGCCAGAAGATCTGTCAAGGCAAAGAAAACACTTCAAAAATCAAAATAAATTACAATGGCCAAAAAAATTGCCACCCCCACAAAAAAAAAAAACAAAACAAAAAAAAAACCACTTACGACTTTTCTCCCCTGCCGGTCAACAGGAACTGAAGCTCCTGGTGGTAAGTGATTTTTTTTTTCCTCTTGGAGGGAGAGGCCCCACTCCGCTCAGCCTGCCTGATGTCCCTCAGGAAGCGGTCCCTCACACTCTTCCACCTGATGCGAACATCATTTTCTGTAAAAAAAAATGAAACAAAAACACGCAGAGCAAAGGTTAATGAAATGGTTTTGGGAAAAAGCCAATAAAAAAAACAAAACAAAAAAAAACGCTTACAATTTGTATTTTTTGGTTACCACCAAAGGAGGCCCAGTCCGGGTGAAAGAGCTGTGAGCACACAGTGTGCCAACTTGCCTCCCGGGCATGCCGATCAGCATAAAGAGTATCTGCTTTAGTCCATAGGTTGGGCTTCAAGTGAACCTGCATAGATTTGAAGGCAAAAATTACCTTATATACTCGAGTATAAGTCGACCCGAATATAAGCCGACCCCCCTAATTTTACCCCAAAAAACGGGGAAAACTTATTGACTCAAGTATAAGCCAAGGAGGGAAAATGCATGACATTCTGTTTGTGCTCATATTAATCCTAGCCGGCTTCAGGCCTATATGGTAATATCCCAGATGTCACGTGGTCTGGGATATTACCATGCAGGCCCAAAGCCTGTGATAGTAGTAATAGCCTGTTACTGCTAGCACAGGCTTTGGGCCTGTATGGCAACAGGCTGCTACTGCTACCATAAGGCTTTGGGCCCGTATGATAATGCCCCAGATGTCTGGCAGCATGCCACAGCAAATTTACATGTAATGAGCCACGTCTCTAACCCCACTCATGGTTCTATGACCCCCTCTACTCACCACTTACTGGTACTCCGCATAGAGGGAAAGTTAGAAACTCCATTAGTATTTTTGTAATCCCCTTGAAAAATCCTTTAGGGAAATAAATAAAGAAGTGCAGTGGCATCAAGAGATAAAAGAATATAGCAGTGAAAAAGAATGAAAGGAAAGAGAAAAGTATAAAATTATAGGAAAGGAGAGGGAGGGCATTGTAAACAAAGGTTGTACATAGATGTTAAATGTATGGCACAAGGGAAATATTAAATGGATGACAAACAGTACACATGGTGTCACATGACCCACAGGAAAAACAACCTCCGTTAAATTAACCTTAAAATCAATTAAATAAAACACGACAACTTTTTTGATGGAAGATAAATGGCCGTGGTGTTTTATTTATGGGGGTAGCAATCCAACAATAAATAAATAATTAATTAAATCATCATTAAAACTTCAAACTTTATAAATATTAAATAATTAATTAAAACCAAAATACCGTAAAACCAAGTCAGACATTTGGTTGTCACCCAGTTTTCAATATACAAAGATCAATATAGAAACTGTTTCAAGCTGATAGAACAGTTCCTATATGGTCCTGTATGTTGTGTCTGCTGCAGGAATTCTGCTCCAATCATTCCCGCAGCAAACCTACAAGTGGCAATAATAGTTGTAAATGGCAAGTTTTTGCTGTTTCTATGGGTGCAAAATGTGAAAAAAAATTACCATTTTATTATTTTTTTTATTGTGTTTTTTTCCACAGTGATGTGAATAAGGTCATATGCTGGGACCTGCACCTGTTCAGGGGTTATCCACTTTCTAATATAGATGGCTAATAATAATAATAATAATTTTATTTATAGCTCCAACATATTCCACAGCACTGTACAATTTGGGTTCAAATACAGACAAAGAGATACATTACAAAGAAAGTCATTTCACACAATGGGACTGAAGGCCCTGCTCGCAAGAGCTTACAATCTATGAGGTAGAGGGGGTGACACAAGAGGTAGCAGGGGCGGCATTGCTTATACAGTGGTCAGACAAATTTTGTAATAGAGGTTACTGTCATTACACAAACCTAAAACTTAATGAGCCATCGCCAGTCGTGTCCTTTAACATGTGGAGAGAACTCTCCAGCGCCACCTCCATCTTCTTCAGGAACGGGTCTTCACCGCGTCTTCTTCTGGGGGTTGGCTTCAAACTTCGAGGCCTAGAAATTTGGAGCAACCGCTGGAAGAAGACACGGTGAAGAGGACGTTCCTGAAGAAGATGGAGGCGGCGCTGGAGATTTCTCTCGCAGCATTAAGGACGCCCCCAGTGCTGTTTGAGAACTCATTTGCATACCAACGAAAACCGATTTTAACCGAACGGCGGGGCGGAGAAGACATCTAAAGGCAGGAGAAGAATAGCCTTTCTTAAAGTTTGCAACATTTGTCCCATTCGCCACAATTCCACCAATCCAACATCCTAAAATTTCTAAACTTTCCTAAACACATTCATGCTAAGGCCCAATGTAGAGACCTGCAGCAAAAGAGCACTGCAGGGAAAAACAGAGCAACAACGCATTCCACATCCCTGCTGAGTCTTGCTGAGGCTACATCAGTCACAACATATATGTCTGCAACACTCAGGAAGGCCAGGGCTGGTATCACGGTAATATATACAATGTGGCCGGCTTTCAGGGGGTCCCTGGGCCCCAAATGTGCACAAAATCTCCTTTTTGATGTCCCCGATTACCCGCCCCCACATGATATCTGACAATGACAACAGACAACCAGGCTTCGGGGGTAATCGTTGCTTTTTTTACTAGCAGGACAAAGTAATACAAATGTACATATGGGGGGAATTCTTCACATACAATACAGCAATCTTTGTAGGCAGTGCCCAATTAAGCAGGTGATGGAGCTTGGAGCAGGAATGTTTTGGATAATTTAATTAATAGTTGCTTGAGTAGTAAACTTGTATATATTTGTAAAGATGGCTTGTATCCAGGGGGTTAGACCTCAACAACTGGGTACACGTATATAGAAGAGGAGATACAATTTTTCTTAGCAGCGGGAGATTCTTGAATTAGCTATGGGCTTCTTAAGTATAGATTTGTCCCAAAGACTTACTTGGATAGAGAGATACGTGTAGACATCCCAGATGTATAGATAGGCCGGTCCGTAAGCTTAGTGCTTGTAAGATTGGAGCTTCAGAGGAAAACACTCTCTGAGAAGGATCTTGAAAACAGAGGGAAAGACATCTCTGTTTGCTGTATCCTGATAGTGGGCAGCCATTATCCGTCATCCATGTGCTCTGTCTGCTGGCTCTTTTTCTACACAAAAACCCAAAGCAAAGCTCCCTACCGCCCTCGAGGGGGTTCTAACTTGACCCCTCCTCCAGGCCAAATCAAGGGAGCTTGATTGATCCTGGAGGCCACCTGATTATAATGGACACACCCTCACACCGACAACTCAAATTACAATGGCAAAGTATAGGCAGGTGTAGTTCACAAAAACATCCACAAGATGGCGCATGCTCTGGAAAAATAGAAATGAAGGAATGAAGGGGGAGTAAATCTTTACCTTATATGCAAATGTCCATACTATCTCGGTCTGCAAGGACTGTTAGAGGGAATTGAACTAGCAGTACTGGGACATTACATGTCCATGTGACATCCGCCTTTCGGGACAGTATATAGAGACAAGCAGGGACCACTGAAACTGTGTTTCTCAAATTTCAGGGGGTCTTATAGATAAGTAAAGCTTCTTGTATTATTTTATGCTATTTCCTACCATCGCACTGTTTTTGGCTGATTCTCTAAAAGATTTAGCCTATCTGTAAAAATGAGTGTGGGGTATCGGTTGTTTTCATACAACTGTTTCTTTTATTTGCAATAAACAATAACGTCATAGACAAACAGACTTTTAGGCATGGGTGTTAGTACACTACACAAAAAAAAAAAAAACTTTCCGCAGATATCTTGGTATACAATAATCGATCTTAGTTAATTTGAACATGCTGATTTCGAATATGCCGTTTTTCTCTATCACCCGCCATTCTTGAAATATCCACAATCTTAAATTTTATATTTCAATTAATTACTTCAAAACATGAGAAATGTAATTTTTGCATAAAAACTTGTATTTTAAAAGTTAATGCTACATGAATTTTAAACAAACATAAACATGAAGGTGGCTCTAGCTACTGAAATTATATTTAAATTACATAATTATACGATAAACAAAAATTCAGTTTGAAGTCTAATATCTGTAAAATATATGCAAAAATTCGTTAACCCCTTCCCGCCGATGGCATTTTTTGATTTTCGTTTTTCGTTTTTGACTCCCCTCCTTCTAAACCCCATAACTTTTTTATTTCTCCGCTCCCAGAGCCATATGAGGTCTTAATTTTTGCGGGACCAATTTTTCTTCATGATGCCACCATTAATTATTCTATATAATGTACTGGGAAGCTGGAAAAATTCAGAATGGGGTGGATTTGAAGAAAAAATGCATTTCTGCGACTTTCTTACGGGCTTCGGTTTTACGGCGTTCACTGTGCAGCCAAAATGACATGTCCCCTATATTCTGTGTTTCGGTACGGTTCCAGGGATACCAAATTTATATGGTTTTATTTACATTTTGACCCCTAAAAAAAATTCCAAAACTGTGTTAAAAAATTTTTTTTCTAAAAGTCGCCATATTCCGACGGCCGTAACTTTTTTATACGTAAGTGTACGGGAATGCATAGGACGTCTTTTTTTGCGGGGCCGGGTGTACTTTTTAGTTCTACCATTTTCGGGAAATGTTATTGCTTTGATCACTTTTTATTTAAAATTTTTATCAGAATCAAAACAGTGAAAAAATGGCGGTTTGGCACTTTCGACTATTTTTCCCGCTACGGCGTTTACTGAACAGGAAAAATATTTTTATAGATTTGTAGAGCGGGTGATTTCGGACGCGGGGATACCTAACATGCATATGTTTCACAGTTTTTAACTACTTTTATATGTGTTCTAGGGAAAGGGCGGTGATTTGAACTTTTAATTCTTTTTATATTTTTTTATATTTTTTTTAACTTTTTTTTTTTTTTTGCATTTATTAGACCCCCTAGGGGTGTTGAACCCCAGGGGGTCTGATCACTAATGCAATGCATTACAATGCTAATGCATTGCAATGCATTGCAAAAAAGCATCCTTTCTTTTGCAGGCTGCATAGACCAGCCTGCAAAAGAGAGGCTTTGCAGACAAGCCTGGGAGCCTGTACAAGGCTCCTGGCTGTCATGGCAACGGGACGTCAGCCCTGGAGCATGCTCCAGGAGCCGGCGATCCCGGCCAAAATGGTGGCGCCCATGCGCCGCTGGGAAAATGGCGCCTCCGGCGCCTTTGACCGCGGCGTCGGAGGGGTTAATGCCTCCGATCGGTCCGGGGACCGATCGGAGGCATTAGAGCCGGTTGTCTACTGCTTAAAGCAGTAGACACCCGGCGGCTATGGCGGCCACCCGGCTCCCGGGCAGTCGCCATAGTTACAGACCCGACATGCGCTGTACTATTACGGCGCATGTCGGGAAGGGGTTAAACATGTTATAGTTTAAATTTCTTGGCTGTGGACTTCCACTTAAACTGATGAGTTGACAAATCACGCTGAAGCGTCCAACAGTAGACTGCCAACATCACTGCACTGCCCCGACCCTGATAGTGCGACACCGAAATGTCCTGGAGGAAGCGCTCGCCATGTTCAGCGCTGACTGCGCCTAGATTTTCTGGGAAGAAGTCCAGATGTGAGTCGCGTAAATGAATTTTGAGAGACATATTGCAGCCAAGATGTTTGTACGCACTAATGCATTTTTGTCCAACATTCACCTAGTAGTTTCTTATTTCCAAGGAAATTGATTACGACTGACTTGAATGCTAACCATGCATCTTTTTCAGTAGCACTTACAATGTCTTGAAAGTGTTCATCAGCCATAATTTCTTTTATTTTTGGACCTATGAATACACCTTCTTTTACCTTTGCATGACTCAACCCTGGGAACTTGTTCCGCAGGTACCGAAATGCATCAGTGTCACTGTCTAATTTCTTCATTAGTCCCAACTTTATATGAAGCGGTGGCATGAGAATCTTGTCACAATCAACCAACGGTGATAATGCAATATAACATATATAACATATATATACATATTTATTGAGAATATACTGTATATATATTATATAATTTTGTATACTGTCAGAAGCTTGTGGTTCTATTTAAGCAAAAGAAAAACATTTATTTGACAACATCTTAACAATTTGACCTGATAGAGCAAAACAGATTTCAGATTTGAAATCAGCATAAAAAACTACTTAAAAAACCTTTAATGACATTTAAGATATCCACAGCCTGTTTTCCAGTGATCTGTACACCACCACAAAATACAATAGATCTACAGAAATAAAGAGCATTAGATAACTGGTTAATACTCATGATTTTGTCCCCTTATTTATTATCTCCAATGTTAAATGGTGTTGGCTGAAGAAGTTAAAACGTGGACTGTATAAATAAGCATGTGGGGGGGGGGGGATCCCCTCAATAGAAGCTGTTATAAAACTCTGCACACATCCTCATAGTCTTATACACGTGAGAGAGGCAGGGGGCGTACCCCATGCGTTACTTAACTCTGTTTTGGGAGAATTACACAAGCTCCATGCTCCACCCATATTCTCAGTATAAAACAGCAGCTGAGCTGACCAGACAAGCACACACAGACATGGAGTCCAGGAGAGCACTGCTGCTGGGGCTGCTCGCAATATTTGAGATCACAGTGGCTGATCAAGTCTATGAAAACCCCAGTCAGAACCAACTGCCTTCATTTTGTCGCACCAGTGACTGTCCGAGATACCAGTTGGTGAAACAATATGACGTAAGTATGAGTAAGGGGTTTAGGATTTAGTTGTGCAGATTTCTTACTCAGGGTCTGCAACCATCATGTCAAAATTTATTAGATGACATTTCTCTGCATTCAAGGGCTTCCAAATTCTTCTTCTGTTGCTTCTACTCTGTGTATAAATATATAATTTAGTATAAAATCAGTTCCTGGGAAAGCAGGATGACTGCTAGATCACAGATACTAGAGCATGACTTTCTTATAGCTGTATACATCTGCAGATATGTTACTCAGGAATCTAGGATGCTGGGGGCAAATTGCTGCAACCATTGCTGTATCTATGTTACAAAAACCTATTGTTTCCAACCAATAGAAATCTGTGCCCTTGGGATACAGATCTGTGCTGGAACTCGCATTGTACCCGCCTCAAGCTGTTATTTTAGGAAATCGTACAGCTGTACGCTCAATGAACTACTGTATAAAAAAGAGTAAGCCAAAGCTAATGGACAGTAAAGAACCTAGAGTGAATATTGTGTTACTTTTTAATAATATTCTATAAATTCTTTTGGTTAGATTTAAAGGGGCAATAAACCCAGAATCTACCCAATTTAAAAAAAAAAAAGTAATTAATTCCCTATATAACATGTCACATCATCTCCTTCTTGCTTTTCTTTTGTCTTCTATCACAATTACAGAAAATTAGAAATGCAATGTATTCTTCTCTATGGCAACAGCCAGGTATCCCCCCCCCCCCTCCTCCCTAATGCTAGTGCACATGAGCCAGGAGGTTTAGGAGGCGAAGACTGGGTCTAGACTTCACCTTGTCTATACAATGGGGGTGATTTATCAATCCGTCTATGCCAGTTTTCATATTGCCACAGCCACCTTTCTGTGCCTAGTTAGCCACATTGTGTGAATGTTGGACAGGAACGCCTTGGCCGGACATATTTATTATAACTCATGCCAGCAGTAACTATGTCAGTATTAGTGTACACAGAGTGACACAAGCCGGCTTTACCTGACTGACACGGAACAGGATTACTGTTGTAACTTTTTTCTTCTTACATGTTTTTTTTCATTTCTGTATCTGGTGTTCATTTTTAATGCTTTTCATCATTAAAAGCTAAGTTTTATTTTAATACCTTTTGTGCTGAAGACTTTTTTACACACTATTATGCTCTGTAGTGGCCCCTGCACACAGTATTCCCCATAGTGGCACCTGCACACAGAGCAGACTGCGCATGCCCACAGGCCACGAGAAGACATGAGGTGGGGGCCTCGCAGCCCCCACCTCCCAGGTTAGTGTTAAAGAAGGGGGGACTTGTGGCTTAGGAGAGTGTGGGCGGGTACAGGGCGGGGAGACGTGACTTCTCCCCTCCCATACCTGCCCACACTCTCCTAACCTGGGAGGCAGGGGGTAGCGAGGCGAAGAAGAACGAGAACACCGGACCAGCCATCTCTGCAGGTAAGTGGACACCAGGGAGGACTAAGTAGACAGAGGATTAAAAAAAAAAAATCCTCTGGCTACTTAGTGATTAAAAAAAATCACTACACAGCGTGGATTCTAACATTTAACCCCTTAGCGACCCTTGACGTAACTGTACGTCATGGGTCGCATGGGGATGTATGGAGCGAGCTCACACGCTGAGCTCGCTCCATACACGGCAGATGCCGGCTGTATAATACAGCCAGGACCTGCCAATAACAGCAGCGGTCGGTGCCCGAGCCGATCGCTGCTGTTAACCCTTTACACACTGCGGTCAAACGCGACCGCAGCGTGTAAACAGCGCAGGCGGCATGGGCGCCGCCATGTTTCCCCGTCGCCGCCCTCCTGAACGTCACATGAGGGCGGTGATCGGTTGCTATGACAGCCGGAAGCCTATTGAAGGCTTCCAGGCTTGTCTCTGCATGAGATCTATTAGACGATAGAGGCATCGTCTAATAGAAGTGCTGCGATTCTGCTATTCACTGCAGTACTGTAGTATTGCAGTGAATAGTATGAGCGATCAGACCCCCTAGGTTTCAAGGTACCTAAGGGGTCTGATCATAAATGTAACAGAAGAAAAAAAAAAGTTTTTAAAAGTATTAAAAAAATAAAAAAAATATAAAAGTTCAAATCACCCCCTTTCCCTAGATTAGCTATAAAAGTAATTAAAGAACATTAAACATAAACATATTAGGTATCCCCGTGCTCCAAAATGCCCGAACTATTAGAATATTAAAACATTTATCCCGTACTGCGAACGGCGTAGCGGCAAAAAAAATAAAAACAGCCAAAAAGCGTTTTTTTCAACACTTTGCCTCCTATAAAAAATTTAATAAAAAGTGATCAAACCATCAGATCTTTCCCCAAATGGTATCAATAGAAACGTCATCTTGTCCTGCATAAAAAGACACCACAACCAGCTCCATACATGGAAATATGAAAAAGTTACAGGTGTTAGAACATGATGACACAAATTTTTTTTTTCTATTTTGCAAAGTTTATCATTTTTTTAAAAGTATCAAAACATTTCAAATACTATATAAATTTGGTATCACCGCATTCGTACTGACATGTAGAACACAGGTAACATGTCATTTGTACCAAACAATTAAACCCATAAGAAAATGGCGCAAATGCATTTTTTCTCCAACTGCACCTCATTCTGAATTTTTTTCCAGCTTCCCAGTACATTGCACAGCATATTGAATGATGCCATTACAAAGTACAATTTGTCCCGCAAACAATAAGCCATCATGTGACTCTGTGAACTGAAAAATGAAAAAGTTATGGCTCTTGAAATGTGAGGAGGGAAAAATGAAAATGTGAAACCAAAAAATGGCCTGGTCCTTAAGGGGTTAAAGTATTCAAATTTTAGATTCCATGCTGTATAGTGAATAGGATTGCTTTTAAAATCCGATCTCCGATTAGTAAAAAAATCCCATTGACTTGCATTAGGATCGAGATCGGGTTTGAATGAAAAATGATCGGAAATCGGATTTCAAAATTGATCCTGAAAAGTCAAGATCGGCTCAACCCTAACAATTAGGTATAGGGAATAAGTGTCCGATTCACCCTAAGCCCTCCTTTTGAATGTAGCCAATGTGCTTGTGAGACCAGTATTCCATTCACTTCTATGAGGCTGCCGGGGCTGTAATCTACAAGGGCTGCGGGTGCTGCCATGGAAGTGAATGGAGGGCCAGTCACGCAAGCACTCTAATGCTACTTTCACTACGAGGCCTTGGGGGTGGGATTTTGGCCCTTGTCCTTCTGATCAGACACTTATTCCCTGTCCTGTATGTACCTTCAGTTTTTTAGCTACTGTAATGGTAGAGACCTTGGTATTTGGAATACTCTGCGTTATTTGTGTGGACAATACATGCCTGGATATTTTATTAAAACTTTTTAATTGGAGCCCTTTGTCTATAACTATCCAATTGCTGACAAATTATTGACTATCCTATTTTTATTGACTCGTCTTCTTCTTCAGAACTTTGAACTTCGTCAGTATGAAGAAACTCGTTGGGTGACAACCCCAGTAGATCAAGACATTATAGGCATAGGAATGGTGAAAAGTTTCTGGCGTCTGTTTTACTATATTAATGGGACAAATGCTGAAGGTAGGTTGTGCCCTTAGGTAAATCCTTGCTTATATCTGCTATGGATTCTGGTTGGGTGCCAAGCAATTTATTTTTTTTACTATTAATAAACTATATTTGGATTTGTCAAAGCTTACAAGTAGATGGAGTTAATATAGTAAAAACTGCATGAACCTTACCTAAAACTGGTTAAGAACTGCTTCCAACTTGTAAGACAATGGGGCATCCAATTATCTAGAACATTGGTAGGAAGCCCTTTTTTTTTTGTACACTGCACCAATTCAAATAAAAAAGTCAAGCACAAGGTGCTTGGAGTGCCATATGTTATCAACCCACTACATAAAAGACATTATAATGGCACTTACAGTTGTAGTACACAGCGTAGATAACCTCAATATCACAGCCATATGAACCTGGCCAAGTTTTGTACTAATATCTACACATACACATGTCCTCCTTTCTTTTCTTCTGGTCTGTTGGAGACAACAGCAGACCCCGTTGACTATAATTGGGTCCGTCTGTCGGACAGTGCGATGGAGGCTCTGACTCAAATGTGTCAGCCTTATAAGCTTCGATTGTGTGGTGTCCCGCAGGATAAAGGTGTCATAGTAGTACATAATGGGGGTAGTAGTCCCTCTGATAGCTGAGCTTTTTCGAATGGTCACAGTAGCTGTAGTGGTGGTCCACACTGGGTGGCACCTCTCATGGGACACACAGCAAGTCAATTGTCAAAAGTGGAACAGCAAAAGACATAGTCCTTTGTTAATCAAAAGTCTCTTAAAAGTGCAGCCATCTCACATCAATATAGTCTCTCATTTACAATACAAAGGAGTGCAGGTCATTAAACTGGCAGCAGATGAAGGGGGCAATTAAAATGCGGGCAGCTAGATGAAGGGGGACATTAAACTGGGAGCAGATGGAAGGAGGTATGCAACTTCTATCATGGCAGTAAGGAGTGTACTGGGACAACACAATTTCAGATAGCATGCTTTTTGTGTGGTAGAATGCCAGGCCCCGTATACACAATCTAATGTCCCATCATATATCTCCCATCTTTGCTTTATCTTTGCTTTATAACTGATGAAGGTATGCCCCTATAACTTGGTGGCAAGTGGAGGACCATGTAACTGTTCACGTCACTCAGCAACCTCTGTAGTAACTCGCAGGGCTCTGCAAACTGAGTGAAATGTACAATCACATGGTCCACCTCCCTCTGCTAAGTTATGAATGGAATTGGTGTCTGCAGATGCCAGAGGCTCTCAGTTTTAAGGTGCAGAGGGGGAGGCTGACATGCCAGGGAGCTATGGCCTGTGTTTTACTCTTGCCATGTGTGCTGGGGGATGCTGACCCTGCTATAGGACTTCAAAGATCAGAACGTTAGGAAGGAATTATATACTAAATATGCTGGTGTAGGAACCTGCCACTACAAAACTTATATTTGGCATACATTATTGAAACTTAGTCATGCTGATGTCTTTGACCTCTCAGCTTGCACTTAAAGGGCCGTATTTTATGACCTATCGATACGATAGGTCATCAATTAAATATTTGCAGGGGTCTGACACTTGGACCCCCACTAATCACTATACAGTAGATGGGTTCAGTTGAAATACATCAATTGCATTTGGCTGTTGTAACTATATGGGTTCACTGAGATCTATCAGTTACTGTATAACATGTACCTTACTCTGCAAAGCATAACCTTCATACAGGAATTATTGAGATTGAGCTGTCCATAGTGAGGGGTTTGGGAGAGATGTGTATGATGAGAAGACTTTATAAGGACACTCTGTTCAGTACTTGACATGTCTCACGTTTCGGTATTTTACTTCCTTTTAGAGCAAACAATGAACATGACTGTACCTGTGGTAATGCATATGCCATTAAAAGAACCATCTGCAGAGAAATTCACAATGTCCTTCTTTGTGCCACATGAATTGGAGAATCCTCCAAAACCTACAGACCCTGCAGTTTACCTTGAGACATTACCTGCATCTTCTGTATATGTCAAGTAAGTTACTTCATGTCCAGTTCATTGTCCACTTCTGTTGTAGTAAGCCAGGCATGCCCATCCTGTGGTCCGCTATGCCATTCTATTTGGCCCTGGACATAGAAATGCTTGTCTGTGTGTGGTTGTTCATGTGAGAGGAGAGCATGCCGCTCAGGGACAGGTAAGTACAACTTGTGCACTCTGTATCCATTTCCGACCCCATGAAATGTCTCTGTGTAAGAATTATCCCTTTATGGGAGCAGGAAAGGTTATATGAATGGAATTCTTTCATCCTCTTTATAACACTCTAGAAAGCAGTATAGGGTGCATTCACACTACGTATACGGTGACTGATTCTGAACGTTAAAACACGTTCAGAATCAGCGTGTATAAAGCATATCCCATTCATTTCAATGGGAGCCGGCATACAAGCGCTCCCCATTGAAATGAATGGGCTGCTTTTTACTCTACGAGCGCTCCCATTGAAGCGCTCGCGTGTACGGCTCGGACTGAGCCGAGCGCTGGGCCCCTTCACACGGCGAGCCGTACACGCGAGCGCTTCCCATTCACTTCAATGGGAGTGCTTGGAGAGTAAAAAGCAGCCCATTCATTTCAATGGGGAGCGCTCGTATGCCGGCTCCCATTGAAATGAATGGGATCTGCTTTATACGCGCTGATTCTGAACGTGTTTTAACGTTCAGAATCAGTCAGCGTATCCATAGTGTGAATGCACCCTTAGGCAGAAAATGAAGATGAATTTGAGGCAGACATGTGGCTCATATGGTTCACCCTCTGCCCTGAGCAGACTACCAAAGTAGAAAACCGGATTTCTGCCACTGATGAATGGGACTTATTGGCAGGAAGGCTCGAGCTGTGGATTCCACAGCAGGATGGAGCGGGTGCTAATTTTTTTTCACATCCTACTGTGATCTCTGCCTTTCCTTGACTAAAATGGAAGGAGGAATCCTTCTCAAAATCAACAGATTCTGCCATGTGAATGGGCTCTAAAGGTTAGAGATAACAGCCTGTGCATGCAAGTCTCCTCATTGTAGTTGTGAAATACTAATCAGTTACAACAACAGCTATCCATAATACAGAGAGCAACATGCATGGTCTTCTCCACGGAGTAATGACTGTGGGAGATGGGGACCATTCTCCTAACAAGTGAGCGTAGAACGTAGAACTTGTGCCAAACTGTAAAACATTTATGGCATGTACTCTTACCAAGAACTCCCCAGAGGACCATAACTATATTTAACTAAATTTGTAGACAAATAAGTTAAATTTTTTTACAAGCCTAATAGTAAATCAATAAAATGTTTGCAGATTTTTCTATAATTATCTTTTTTTTTTTTTAAATGTAGATGGGCAACCCCATATAGGGCTCACAATCTACATTTTTCCCTATTAGTATGTCTTTGGGAGGAAATCCACACAAACATGGGGAGAACATACAAACTCCTAGCAGATGTTGTCCTTGGCAGGATTGGAACCCAGGACTTCAGCACTGCAAGGCTGCAGTGCTAACCACTGAGCCACTGTGCTTCCCCCTTTCTGTAATTATCTTAGTGGTGACAGTCTATTGTCTTGTTACGCTGCCATTGGATATGACCAGGAACTTATTCAAGTCCTGTTCACCAGAGCCATCTTTTTTTTAGCAGCTTCCTTGGGGTGATTGGTGAGGGGGAGGGGGTGCTATCCCGAGCATTTAGCAGACTCAGCTCTATAAGAGTATATTGTATGTAATGTATAATATAAATATATTTATTTCTCCTTTTGCTTGTTGCTCATATGAACTGTCCATTCCTTTTCAGGTCTTTTGGAGGATATGCTATACACGCTACTTTTGTCAAGCAAGCTAAAGCCCTAGCGGAAGAGCTGAGGTCCCTTGGTCTGGAATTCGATGATACATACTTTGTACGTGTTGGCTATAATGCTCCTTTTGAACTTTTTGACCGCCACAATGAAGTGTGGTACCTGGCAAAGTAGACTTGTTTTGGCACTTGGAATTTACTTATTTGCTCTTATTTGTAACCACTGGCTCCCTGGAAAACCCTTTGACTCTTTAACACTGCCTTGTGTATGCAGCTTGTTCTAATGTATTTTTTGTAATAAACAGTATTTTGTAAACTCTAAAAAAAAAATATTATACACACACATATATGTGTTAGAGTGGTTCTTTTTAATATACTTTACTGAATAAAAAGTTGTCTATGACGCGCATTTTGCTACATTTTACACGTGTAAAATGTAGTAAGCCATTGAGTTCAATGGGTTTTTTTGGATAACGCGCGTCTTTTTGTGCGCGGCTTTTTTCGCATGACGCGCACAAAAAGACGCGCGTAAAAAAAAAAGCCATTGAACACAATGGCTAACTACATTTTACATGTGTATTTTTACACGTGTAAAATGGACAAAAAGCATGGAGCGTAACTCCATGTGAAGGCACCCTTATTTAGCAAGTAACAAGACAGTTCTTGAAGCTGGTGTTTTGGAAGCGAAAAAAGAAAAGGCACTTGCAAGAATCTGAGTAATATGACAAGGGTCATATTGTGAAGGTTAGACTATTAGGTCAGGGCATCTCTAAATGTCAGGTCTTGTTCCTGGGATACAGTGGTTAGCACCAACCAAACATGGTCCAAGGAAGGACAGATGGTGAAAGGATCATGGGTGCCTGTGGCTCAGTTATTTTTACAGCGGCCTTAAGGGGGTTATCCGGTTTCTAACATTGATGACCTTTCCTTAGGCTAGGCTGTGGGGTCCAACACCTGGAATCCCTGTAAGTTGCCCGTCCAGACAGTGCAGTTCACAGTATTGTGTACATACTTTCGCAGGGCACTGTATGTGTGGTCCAGGGTGCATCTGGAATAGGCCTCAGCACAGGTGTAGATCCTGGACTCATTACTAACCCATAGCTAGTGGCTCAGACAAGCAGGTATTTATTTTTTTTTTTGCCGAAGTTAAGGCTGTAGATCCTGGGCTCAATACTGACCCATAAAAGGTTGCAGAGCCTGCAGTTCATGGCAGTTCCATGAGGTGAAAGGGTTACAGGACAGAAACACACACCTCCTGAGTCCAGTGAGACAATATTGCTCCTGTTTTGTTTGTGTGGCTGGAAGTAAGTCACATATATACAGTAGTTAGGTTATCAGTTCTGTTAGTAGCTCAGATGAGTAGGTATTTATTTTGTTTTTGCTGACGTTAAGGCTGTATTTTGTTTTGTTTATTTATTTATTTGAATCAAAGGTTTTTTATTTAAAATTTTTCAAAACAAGAATTAAAGAAAAATAAAGAGAACACAAACAGTGCAAATACAGCATGTACAGCATATACAGTGCGGCATGGTTTAGAAGCGCCAATAGCAACCTAATCCTTACATTTTTCCATAAGAAAGTCCAAGTACATGCACAACATAACCGCATATATAGAAATAATTTAACATAAGAAAGAGTGGAGAAGAGAAGAAAGAGAGGAAAAGCAGGGAAAAACAAGGGAGTAGAAAGGAAAGAGGTAAGAAAAGAAAGGTAAGGGGGATGGCCATGTTAGGGTTTAAGGAGCAGCCAGGGGGTCCAGACTTTCAGATATTTGTCATGGCTGCGGGAAGACCAGCTAAGCAATTCTTCAAAACGTGCAGTTTGGTTTACTTTTTCTTTCCGGAGCGAAAAGGAGAAAAAAAACAGAAGGAGAGACACGTTGCATCCATAGAAGCGGGCGGGATAAGGGATTTTGCAGCAGAGATAAGGTGCATCACGAGCTTATCCTTAGCAGGTTTGTACGTCTTGGAGGGCAGGTACAGAAAAATCATCTCCGGGGAGAGGGTGAAGTAAGGATAACTTACAGATCGAATGTGGGATTGTATTTCAGTCCAGAAAGGGAGTATAATCGGGCATGACCACCACAGATGTAAATATGAACCTGGTCCCGTTAGGCATCTCCAACATCTGTCAGTTGTATGTATGTATTCTGGGGTACGATACCATCTTAATAGTAATTTGTAGCTATTTTCCTGAAGGCGGACACAGGGAGAGACGCCAGGGGAAATACACAAAATCATATCAATGTCTTCAACAGATAGAGAGATATCAAGCTCCTTTTCCCATGCTGCGATAAATGGAGGCTTAAAGGATTTAGGTGGATCAATAAAATGATGAAGGAAGTGTGATACTTTGCGTAGAAAGAAGGTCTTGGATGCCAGCAATTTCTCAAATTCAGTAAGTTGAACATGGAGGGAGAAACTCTGCTGAAGCTCGGATAGGACTGCTCATGAAGGAAAGTCCAAGGAAAATTGGTCAATAGCTGGAGTATCTCCGAGAATGGCAGTAGGCCTGTGGGGGAGCAAATGTCAAATAGGGTATATGACCCCAGTTTATTCCCCATAGCAGTATGAGCGGCAGTGTCTAGACTTAACAAGTGAGGGATGAGATTCAGAGGGAGTAGGGGCGAGGGTTGAGGTGTAAGGGTTTCAAACAGGACTTACCATTCAGACGAGGCGGCAGGGAGGAGGGGGGCTGCAGATTTCACAGATTTGGAGCAGCTGTCCGGAAACCATAAGGTAGCGCGAAGGGAGGAGTCCATACTGCATTGCATCAGTGTGGCAGGCGATGCAGAGCTGAGAGGTACAGCCAGATCAACCCACCAGGTAAGACGGATTGCAGTATTATATTTATGGACATCCGGCAAGCCCAAACCTCCTTGCCTCTTCTGTTTAGTAATTTGCGACCAGGAGAGACGGGGGTGGGGGGTGGGGGGTTTACTCCTCCAGATGAATCTCGAAGCTATGCTTCTCAGGGACTTAAAGAAGGAGTTCAATGTCTATTTGTACAATATCTTCGGGAACAGAAAGGTTTTGATAAGGTTTTTCCTACCGAACCAAGATAGCGGTAGATCCTCATATCCTTGCAGCATACGTTTGAGCTCGTTCAGCAGGGGAGGGAGTTTTGTTTATTTTTTGTGTCTAAAGTCAAAGTTCATTTATTTTACTGTTTTTTTTTTGTTTTTTTTCTAAATGAACCAGTTTTCTGTATTTTGTGTCTCTGTTTTGACTGTTTCAGTCTGCACCACTGCTTCTACCTAGGTAACTTCCACACACTATATTTATTTAAACACTAGCAAACGTTCCCTCATCTTTACTGTGGATCATTGTAAAATGCTCTTTTTTATATATGAAACACAATATATGTATACTATATGTACATAGGATAATGGTATTGAAAGGTTATCATGCCCTTCTATTCATTATTTTTATCATTATTATCATGCCCTTCTATTCACTAATTTTCAATGTTTAACCCACCATTACATAAGAAGTGTTTGACTTTTCCAAGGTGATTATTATACAGATTATACAGATTACCCTCTCTCATAAAAAAAAAAAAAAGTAAAAACTTTAAATTTATATTTTCTGTATTCTGAAAATTCTCTTGTATGCTAAGGTTACATTAGCTTTATGTAATTTGTGTTAAAAAGGATTTTAACCACCTCCACCAACTTCGGCTCTTTGCATCCTTCAATCCATTCCTGACATCCGCTGTAATCATGTGGGCGGTGTTGGGTATTGAAATCTGGTGACTGCTCAGGAGATGAGCAGCCACCATTGCCGCCATGTCTCCACTTTATTATGCATTAACCTCAATTAGAGATGAGTGAACAGCGTTCGATTGAGTACATGTTCGAATGGATATCAGGCTGTTCGAGATGTTCGATTCCAATCGAACACCACGTGGCAAACTCACTAAAAATTTGATTCCCCTCCCACCTTCCTTGGTGCTTTTTTTGAACCAATAACTGCGCAGGGGAGGTGGGACAGGAACTATGACAATGGAGGCATCGAAAAAAAAATTGGAAAAAGTAATTGGCTGGCTAAATCAGGTGACCTCCAATTTATACAAATAGTGTATTTAATATCCGGGTCATATGAGACTGTGAACTATGTGACTGTGAGACAGGGATAGATCTACAGGCAGGGTTAACTAGGGATTACCTTTATTTAGGTGGAAATGTCACTCACCCAGCTCTTTGGGGCTCTAACTGGTTGGAATCCCTGTCAGTTTGCGATATGCGCGAGCTGACTTATTCCCATAGGAATGAATTGGCATTCGGCCAATCAACGCTGGTTAATGCATTCCTATGCTGAGATGTAGCAGTGCTGGCTGTGCACTCAGCTCGACTACACCGGAGATGCAGCCGAGCTGAGCGCACAGCCAGCACTGTTACACCGGAGATGTGAACCCAGCTGCACACTCAGCTCTGCTGCATCAGAGATGTAGAAGATCTGAGTGTGCGCTGAACCCTGCTGCACACTCAGCTCTGCTGCATCAGAGATGCGCTGAACCCTGAGTGTGCGCTGAACCCTGCTGCACACTCAGCTCTGCTGGGATGCAGTAGAGCTGAGTGTGAAGCAGGGTTCAGCGTACACTCAGCTCTGCTACATCTCTGATGCAGCAGAGCTGAGTGTGCAGCAGGGTTCACATCTCTGGTGTAGCAGTGCTGGCCGTGTGCTCTGTTCGGCTGCATCTCTGGTGTAGCCGCGCTGAGCGCATGGCCAGCACTGCTACATCTTGGCATAGGAATGAATTGACCAATGTTGATTGGCCGAATGCCATACAGAGTACAGCATTCGGACAATCAATGATGATTCTGCTGGAGGAGGTGGAGTCTAAGATCGATCCACAGCAGTCTCCATTCTGGTCCGATCTTAGACTCCGCCTCCTCACAGATATGCCTCCGGCAGAACCAGCCTTGATTGGCCAAATGCTGTATTCTGTATGGCATTCGGCCAATCAATGCTGGTCAATGCATTCCTATGGGAAAAAATCAGCTCCCGCATATCGCAAGCTGACAGGGATCCTGACGTTATACAATGACTTGGGCATGTTAGATGCCCCCAGACATGCTTCCCCTGCTGTCCCAGTTGCATTCCAGGATGTTGGCATCATTTCCTGGAATGTCATAATGGACTTGGTGACCCTCCTGAGTCGAATAGTGGTTTCCCCCTTAACAAGTATTTTTTCCCCATAGACTATAATGGGTTCGATATTCGATTGAACAGTCGAGTATTGGGCGGCTACTTGAATCGAATTTCGAACTTCGAACATTTCACTGTTCGCTCATCTCTAACCTCAATCAGTAGAGTCAAACTGACATTGTTTTACGTCTCATAAAAATTGGAATAAAAAGTGATCAAAGCAATAGATGTTCCCCCAAATGGTATATCAAAAATTATATCAGACTTTATGACTGGCCATACAGGGAAATTTTAAAAGGTTATGGGTGTTTGATGTGCTGAAAACATGATATAGTGTGAATACTGTACTACTAATACATGAAATAATGGGTAAATCAGATTTATTTTCACTCCCTTTGACATTTAAGCCTATGAATAGCCAGCATCCTGCATAAAGGATAAGTCTGTTGTGCACTGTTAAAACTAATAAATTATTTCTTAGAGAACATGTAGTTAACATATTAGGTTTTCTTTACATTACAATAGAGAATAGTTTTCTTTCAGTATTATCTACACAAGGTAATATAATCTGCAGACACAAAGATGCCATAGGGAAAGAATGGGCAGTACTCTATAGTCCTCCCACTATATAATCGGAAGGCAAATCTAAGACTTTACCATACCTTCAATTGCTGAACAAAATGCTTTCTGTATATTTCATACTACTGAGCCTTATCGCAGCCTATGAGGCCTTTACAGACCAAGAGAACCTAGAAAAGAATCAACTTCCTTACAAAGTCAAGCAGCATAATCCTCAACTAAACCAACCATCCTTTTGCTTTGGCTTGGAGTGTCCCTCATACCGTCTGGTGAAAAACTATTCCGTAAGAGATGGTTCACTCTTTGAATATAACAAATTCGATTTTTTTTCTTATTATACTGTATGCGATTTATAGTAATCTTAAATTAGAAACATTGTAAATTGACCTACATGCCAATAATATTGCAAAATCTGCTGAAATAGGATCTTTCATGGCCTCTAGCATTGACTGAATTCAGCTCACCATCAGCTTTGGCAGTATCTGCCCCAGTTGCAGAGATATCAGTGCCATTAGTTTCACCACTGATATCACTGCATTGTCAGAAGGGTCAAAGTCACAGCTCAGTGTCATGGCTGAGAGCTATGCCCTCCATGACAGTACAAGTCTATAGAAGAGTACCATCAGGCCAAGCTGTGAGGTCACCCGTTGACAGTACAGAGATATTGGTACCGAAACTTATGGCACCGATATCTCTGCAACCAGGCCGATACCGGCAAAGAATTCAATGCACTGTCAGGGATAGGCAATATTTCAGCATAACTCCCTGACACAGTCTCTCAAAGAAGGAATGGGGGTAGGGGGAGCAGTGTGGGGAGTAGCAGTTTATAGCAACAAAGCTACCCCACAGGCAATAGGTTTCTCATTAGCACGTTGTGAAAAAAAAAAAAATATTTTGGTAACATAGACACAAAAATTTTCATGGGGAGAAGGATGTTACATTAAGTTGAGCTTGATCTGTCTATGTTGGTGGTTTAGTATGTTTCATCCTGGTAACAGACTCCCTCTAAGGTTGAGGTAAAAGATTTAGAGGCCATTTACTAGCCCTGTCATTGATTAAATTTTTTTTTAACATCTAGAATAGAATCAGACTAAACGGAAAATATGCAGAATCAGCAATGTAAGTCGAGCCAAATGTCTGGTAGTGGAGGTCTAGCACATCAGGTACAGTCATGGCTGTAAATACCGTATATACTCGAGTATAAGCCGACCCGAATATAAGCCGAGGCTCCTAATTTTACATAAAAAAAACTGGGAAAACTTATTGACTCGAGTATAAGCCTAGGGGGGCGAAATGCAGCAGCTGTTGGAAAATTTCAAAAATGAAAATGGTCGGAGTTTTTGGGTGCAGTAGTTACTGGGTGCTGGGAAAGGGGAGGGGGTGTTTTGGTTGTCTGTCTGCCCCTTCCCTGAGCTTGAGGACTGTTTTTTTTTCCTCACTTGGAATTCAGCCTGGCTGAATATAGGGTATCTGCAGTGCTGCTATTAACCCCTTCCCGACGGAACAGGAGCACTGCAGATACCCTATATTCAATAGACTGGGCACTTTCTGACACAGGGATACCTAATGTGTACGTGTTTCACAATCATTTTCTACTTTTATATGTATTCTAGGGAAAAGAGTGATTTAGAACTTTTATTTACTTTATTTGTTTATTATATTTTTTTTAAAGCTTCTTTTTCCCCCCACTATTTTATGGGATATTCTATACATTACTATTTTGGCTGGTCATAGACACCCCCTCCCAAAAAAAAAATAAAAATATATATATATATATTTTTTGCTTGACTTGAGTATAAGCCGAGGGGAGCTTTTTCAACACAAAAACTGTGCTGAAAAATTTGGCTTATACTCGAGTATATACGGTACTTATCTAATAATAATAACAACAAATTTTATTTATATAGCACCAATACAGTCCTATGAAAAAGTTTGGGCACCCCTATTAATCTTAATCATTTTTAGTTCTAAATATTTTGGTGTTTATAACAGCCATTTCAGTTTGATATATCTAATAACTGATGGACACAGTAATATTTCAGGATTGAAATGAGGTTTATTGTACTAACAGAAAATGCGCAATATGCATTTTACCAAAATTTGACCGGTGCAAAAATATGGGCACCTCAACAGAAAAGTGACATTAATATTTAGTACATCCTCCTTTTGCAAAGATAACAGCCTCTAGTCGCTTCCTGTAGCTTTTAATCAGTTCCTGGATCCTGGATGAAGGTATTTTGGACCATTTCTTTCTACAAAACAATTCAAGTTCAGTTAAGTTTGATGGTCGCCGAACATGGACAGCCCGCTCTCAAATGATCTGAAAACAAAGATTGTTCAACATAGTTGTTCAGGGGAAGGATACAAAACGTTGTCTCAGAGATTTAATCTGTCAGTTTCCACTGTGAGGAACATAGTAAGGAAATGGAAGACCACAGGGACAGTTCTTGTTAAGCCCAGAAGTGGCAGGCCAAGAAAAATATCAGAAAGGCAGAGAAGAAGAATGGTGAGAACAGTCAAGGACAATCCACAGACCACCTCCAAAGAGCTGCAGCATCATCTTGCTGCAGATGGTGTCACTGTGCATCAGTCAGCAATACAGCGCACTTTGCACAAGGAGAAGCTGTATGGGAGAGTGATGAGAAAGAAGCCGTTTCTGCACGTACGCCACAAATAGAGTTGCCTGAGGTATGAAAAAGCACATTTGGACAAGGCAGCTTCATTTTGGAAACAAAAATTGAGTTGTTTGGTTATAAAAAAAGGCGTTATGCATGGCGTCCAAAAAGAAACAGCATTCCAAGAAAAACACATGCCACCCACTGTAAAATTTGGTGGAGGTTCCATCATGCTTTGGGGCTGTGTGGCCAATGCCGGCATCGGGAATCTTGTTAAAGTTGAGAGTCGCATGGATTCCACTCAGTATCAGCAGATTCTTGAGAATAATGTTCAAGAATCAGTGACGAAGTTGAAGTTACGCCGGGGATGGATATTTCAGCAAGACAATGATCCAAAACACCGCTCCAAATCCTCAGGCATTCATGCAGAGGAACAATTACAATGTTCTGGAATGGCCATCCCAGTCCCCAGACCTGAATATCATTGAACATCTGTGGGATGATTTGAAGCGGGCTGTCCATGCTCGGCCACCATCAAACTTAACTGAACTTGAATTGTTTGTCCAAAATACCTTTATCCAGGATCCAGGAACTGATTAAAAGCTACAGGAAGCGACTAGAGGCTGTTATCTTTGCAAAAGGAGGATCTACTAAATATTAGAGATGAGCGAACAGTGTTCTATCGAACTCATGTTCGATCGGATATTAGGCTGTTCGGCATGTTCGAATCGAATCGAACACCGCGTGGTAAAGTGCGCCATTACTCGATTCCCCTCCCACCTTCCCTGGCGCCTTTTTTGCTCCAATAACAGCGCAGGGTAGGTGGGACAGGAACTACGACACCGGTGACGTTGAGAAAAGTAGGCAAAACCCATTGGCTGCCGAAAACATGTGACCTCTAATTTAAAAGAACAGCGCCGCCCAGGTTCGCGTCATTCTGAGCTTGCAATTCACCGAGGACGGAGGTTTCCGTCCAGCTAGCTAGGGCTTAGATTCTGGGTAGGCAGGGACAGGCTAGGATAGGAAGGAGAAGACAACCACAACAGCTCTTGTAAGAGCTAAATTCCAGGGAGAAGCTTGTCAGTGTAACGTGGCACTGACGGGCTCAATCGCCGCAACCCAGCTTTCCCAGGATCCTGAATGGAATACACTGTCAGTGTATTCCCGTATACCCGATATATACCCCCGATACCCGTTCCAACGGTGTGCCCCCCCACCTTCACCCCAGAAATACCCTGCAAGTCCCCTAGCAATAGAATTGGGGCTATATACACCCACTATTTTTGCTACTGCCATATAGTGCCATTGTCTGACTGGGAATTCAAAGAATATATTGGGGTTACGTGCACCCACAATTTTTACTACTGGTATACAGTGCCAGTTTCTGACTGGGAATTCAAAGAATATATTGGGGTTATAAATACCCTCATTTCTTGCTACTGCCATATAGTGCCAGTTTCTGACTGGTAATTCAAAGAATATATTGGGGTTATAAATACCCTCATTTCTTGCTACTGCCATATAGTGCCATTGTCTGACTGGGAATTCAAAGAATATATTAGGGTTACGTGCACCCACAATTTTTACTACTGGTATACAGTGCCAGTTTCTGACTGGGAATTCAAAGAATATATTGGGGTTACAAATACCCTCATTTCTTGCTACTGCCATATAGTGCCAGTTTCTGACTGGTAATTCAAATAATATATTGGGGTTACGTGCACCCACAATTTTTACTACTGGTATACAGTGCCATTGTCTGACTGGGAATTCAAAGAATATATTGGGGTTATAAATACCCTCATTTCTTGCTACTGCCATATAGTGCCAGTTTCTGACTGGGAATTCAAAGAATATATTGGGGTTACGTGCACCCACAATTTTTACTACTGGTATACAGTGCCATTGTCTGACTGGGAATTCAAAGAATATATTGGGGTTATAAATACCCTCATTTCTTGCTACTGGTATATAGTGCCATTGTCTGACTGGGAATTCAAAGAATATATTGGGGTTACGTGCACCCACAATTTTTACTACTGGTATACAGTGCCAGTTTCTGACTGGGAATTCAAAGAATATATTGGGGTTACAAATACCCTCATTTCTTGCTACTGCCATATAGTGCCAGTTTCTGACTGGTAATTCAAAGAATATATTGGGGTTACGTGCACCCACAATTTTTACTACTGGTATACAGTGCCAGTTTCTGACTGGGAATTCAAAGAATATATTGGGGTTACAAATACCCTCATTTCTTGCTACTGCCATATAGTGCCAGTTTCTGACTGGTAATTCAAAGAATATATTGGGGTTACGTGCACCCACAATTTTTACTACTGGTATACAGTGCCATTGTCTGACTGGGAATTCAAAGAATATATTGGGGTTATAAATACCCTCATTTCTTGCTACTGCCATATAGTGCCAGTTTCTGACTGGGAATTCAAAGAATATATTGGGGTTACGTGCACCCACAATTTTTACTACTGGTATACAGTGCCATTGTCTGACTGGGAATTCAAAGAATATATTGGGGTTATAAATACCCTCATTTCTTGCTACTGGTATATAGTGCCATTGTCTGACTGGGAATTCAAAGAATATATTGGGGTTACGTGCACCCACAATTTTTACTACTGGTATACAGTGCCAGTTTCTGACTGGGAATTCAAAGAATATATTGGGGTTACAAATACCCTCATTTCTTGCTACTGCCATATAGTGCCAGTTTCTGACTGGTAATTCAAAGAATATATTGGGGTTATAAATACCCTCATTTCTTGCTACTGGTATATAGTGCCATTGTCTGACTGGGAATTCAAAGAATATATTGGGGTTACATGCACCCACAATTTTTACTACTGGTATACAGTGCCAGTTTCTGACTGGGAATTCAAAGAATATATTGGGGTTACAAATACCCTCATTTCTTGCTACTGCCATATAGTGCCAGTTTCTGACTGGTAATTCAAAGAATATATTGGGGTTACGTGCACCCACAATTTTTACTACTGATATACAGTGCCATTGTCTGACTGGGAATTCAAAGAATATATTGGGGTTATAAATACCCTCATTTCTTGCTACTGGTATATAGTGCCATTGTCTGACTGGGAATTCAAAGAATATATTGGGGTTACATGCACCCACAATTTTTACTACTGGTATACAGTGCCAGTTTCTGACTGGGAATTCAAAGAATATATTGGGGTTACAAATACCCTCATTTCTTGCTACTGCCATATAGTGCCAGTTTCTGACTGGTAATTCAAAGAATATATTGGGGTTACAAATACCCTCATTTCTTGCTACTGCCATATAGTGCCAGTTTCTGACTGGTAATTCAAAGAATATATTGGGGTTACGTGCACCCACAATTTTTACTACTGGTATACAGTGCCATTGTCTGACTGGGAATTCAAAGAATATATTGGGGTTATAAATACCCTCATTTCTTGCTACTGCCATATAGTGCCAGTTTCTGACTGGGAATTCAAAGAATATATTGGGGTTATAAATACCCTCATTTCTTGCTACTGGTATATAGTGCCATTGTCTGACTGGGAATTCAAAGAATATATTGGGGTTACGTGCACCCACAATTTTTACTACTGGTATACAGTGCCAGTTTCTGACTGGGAATTCAAAGAATATATTGGGGTTACAAATACCCTCATTTCTTGCTACTGCCATATAGTGCCAGTTTCTGACTGGTAATTCAAAGAATATATTGGGGTTACGTGCACCCACAATTTTTACTACTGGTATACAGTGCCAGTTTCTGACTGGGAATTCAAAGAATATATTGGGGTTACAAATACCCTCATTTCTTGCTACTGCCATATAGTGCCAGTTTCTGACTGGTAATTCAAAGAATATATTGGGGTTACGTGCACCCACAATTTTTACTACTGGTATACAGTGCCATTGTCTGACTGGGAATTCAAAGAATATATTGGGGTTATAAATACCCTCATTTCTTGCTACTGCCATATAGTGCCAGTTTCTGACTGGGAATTCAAACAATATATTGGGGTTACGTGCACCCACAATTTTTACTACTGGTATACAGTGCCATTGTCTGACTGGGAATTCAAAGAATATATTGGGGTTATAAATACCCTCATTTCTTGCTACTGGTATATAGTGCCATTGTCTGACTGGGAATTCAAAGAATATATTGGGGTTACGTGCACCCACAATTTTTACTACTGGTATACAGTGCCAGTTTCTGACTGGGAATTCAAAGAATATATTGGGGTTACAAATACCCTCATTTCTTGCTACTGCCATATAGTGCCAGTTTCTGACTGGTAATTCAAAGAATATATTGGGGTTATAAATACCCTCATTTCTTGCTACTGGTATATAGTGCCATTGTCTGACTGGGAATTCAAAGAATATATTGGGGTTACATGCACCCACAATTTTTACTACTGGTATACAGTGCCAGTTTCTGACTGGGAATTCAAAGAATATATTGGGGTTACAAATACCCTCATTTCTTGCTACTGCCATATAGTGCCAGTTTCTGACTGGTAATTCAAAGAATATATTGGGGTTACAAATACCCTCATTTCTTGCTACTGCCATATAGTGCCAGTTTCTGACTGGTAATTCAAAGAATATATTGGGGTTACGTGCACCCACAATTTTTACTACTGGTATACAGTGCCATTGTCTGACTGGGAATTCAAAGAATATATTGGGGTTATAAATACCCTCATTTCTTGCTACTGCCATATAGTGCCAGTTTCTGACTGGGAATTCAAAGAATATATTGGGGTTATAAATACCCTCATTTCTTGCTACTGGTATATAGTGCCATTGTCTGACTGGGAATTCAAAGAATATATTGGGGTTACGTGCACCCACAATTTTTACTACTGGTATACAGTGCCAGTTTCTGACTGGGAATTCAAAGAATATATTGGGGTTACAAATACCCTCATTTCTTGCTACTGCCATATAGTGCCAGTTTCTGACTGGTAATTCAAAGAATATATTGGGGTTACGTGCACCCACAATTTTTACTACTGGTATACAGTGCCAGTTTCTGACTGGGAATTCAAAGAATATATTGGGGTTACAAATACCCTCATTTCTTGCTACTGCCATATAGTGCCAGTTTCTGACTGGTAATTCAAAGAATATATTGGGGTTACGTGCACCCACAATTTTTACTACTGGTATACAGTGCCATTGTCTGACTGGGAATTCAAAGAATATATTGGGGTTATAAATACCCTCATTTCTTGCTACTGCCATATAGTGCCAGTTTCTGACTGGGAATTCAAACAATATATTGGGGTTACGTGCACCCACAATTTTTACTACTGGTATACAGTGCCATTGTCTGACTGGGAATTCAAAGAATATATTGGGGTTATAAATACCCTCATTTCTTGCTACTGGTATATAGTGCCATTGTCTGACTGGGAATTCAAAGAATATATTGGGGTTACGTGCACCCACAATTTTTACTACTGGTATACAGTGCCAGTTTCTGACTGGGAATTCAAAGAATATATTGGGGTTACAAATACCCTCATTTCTTGCTACTGCCATATAGTGCCAGTTTCTGACTGGTAATTCAAAGAATATATTGGGGTTATAAATACCCTCATTTCTTGCTACTGGTATATAGTGCCATTGTCTGACTGGGAATTCAAAGAATATATTGGGGTTACATGCACCCACAATTTTTACTACTGGTATACAGTGCCAGTTTCTGACTGGGAATTCAAAGAATATATTGGGGTTACAAATACCCTCATTTCTTGCTACTGCCATATAGTGCCAGTTTCTGACTGGTAATTCAAAGAATATATTGGGGTTACAAATACCCTCATTTCTTGCTACTGCCATATAGTGCCAGTTTCTGACTGGTAATTCAAAGAATATATTGGGGTTACGTGCACCCACAATTTTTACTACTGGTATACAGTGCCATTGTCTGACTGGGAATTCAAAGAATATATTGGGGTTATAAATACCCTCATTTCTTGCTACTGCCATATAGTGCCAGTTTCTGACTGGGAATTCAAAGAATATATTGGGGTTATAAATACCCTCATTTCTTGCTACTGGTATATAGTGCCATTGTCTGACTGGGAATTCAAAGAATATATTGGGGTTACGTGCACCCACAATTTTTACTACTGGTATACAGTGCCAGTTTCTGACTGGGAATTCAAAGAATATATTGGGGTTACAAATACCCTCATTTCTTGCTACTGCCATATAGTGCCAGTTTCTGACTGGTAATTCAAAGAATATATTGGGGTTACGTGCACCCACAATTTTTACTACTGGTATACAGTGCCATTGTCTGACTGGGAATTCAAAGAATATATTGGGGTTATAAATACCCTCATTTCTTGCTACTGCCATATAGTGCCAGTTTCTGACTGGTAATTCAAAGAATATATTGGGGTTATAAATACCCTCATTTCTTGCTACTGGTATATAGTGCCATTGTCTGACTGGGAATTCAAAGAATATATTGGGGTTACGTGCACCCACAATTTTTGCTACTGGTATATAGTGCCAATTTCTAACTGGGAATTCAAAATGCGCAAGGCTCCCGGAAAGGGACGTGGACGAGGCCGTGGGCGAGGTCGGGGGAATGGTTCTGGGGAGCAAGGTAGCAGTGAAGCCACAGGGCGTCCCGTGCCTACTCCTGTGGGGCAGCAAGCATTGCGCCACTCCACAGTGCCAGGGTTGCTTGCCACATTAACTAAACTGCAGGGTACAAACCTTAGTAGGCCCGAGAACCAGGAACAGGTCTTGCAATGGCTGTCAGAGAACGCTTACAGCACATTGTCCAGCAGCCAGTCAGACTCTGCCTCCTCTCCTCCTATTACCCAACAGTCTTGTCCTCCTTCCTCCCAAAATTCCCAAGCTTCACAGAACAATAACCCCAACTGTCCCTGCTCCCCAGAGCTGTTCTCCGCTCCTTTCATTGTCCCTCAACCTGCCTCTCCACGTCACGATTCCACGAACCTAACAGAGGAGCATCTGTGTCCAGATGCTCAAACACTAGAGTCTCCTCCATCTCCGTTCGATTTGGTGGTGGATGACCAGCAACCCACCCTCATCGACGATGATGTGACGCAGTTGCCGTCAGGGCATCCAGTTGACCGGCGCATTGTGCGGGAGGAGGAGATGAGACAGGAGTTGGAAGAGGAAGTGGTGGATGATGAGGACACTGACCCGACCTGGACAGGGGGGATGTCAAGCGGGGAAAGTAGTGTGGATGTTGAGGCAAGTGCAGCACCAAAAAGGGTAGCTAGAGGCAGAGGCAGAGGTCAGCAGCTTAGGCGAAGCCAGGCCACACCCGGAATCTCCCAAGATGTTCCAGTTCGTACCCAGCCCCGAAAAACTCCCACCTCGAGGGCACGTTTCTCGAAGGTGTGGAGTTTTTTCAAGGAATGCGCCGAGGACAGATATAGTGTTGTCTGCACAATTTGCCTCTCGAAATTGATTAGGGGCTCTGAGAAGAGCAACCTGTCCACCACTTCAATGCGCCGTCATTTGGAATCCAAGCACTGGAATCAGTGGCAGGCAGCAACGGCAGGACAAAGGCCGCCTGCCGTTCACGCCACTGCCACTGCCTCTGCCACTGCCTCTGCCTCTGCCACTGCCACTGCTGACTGTGCTGGCGATGCACTCCAGAGGATGAGCCAGGACACCACTTCATCTGCCTCCGCCACTTTGTTGACTTCTCCCTCATCCTCCCCTGTTCCTGTCTTATCTCCTTCTCCTGCACCATCAAAGGCACCATCAGGCGCTTCTTTACAACAACCCACCATCTCTCAGACATTGGAGCGGCGGCAGAAATACACTGCTAACCACCCACACGCGCAAGCCTTGAACGCCAACATCGCTAAACTGCTGGCCCAGGAGATGTTGGCGTTCCGGCTTGTTGAAACTTCCGCCTTCCTGGACCTGATGGCAACTGCGGCACCTCGCTATGCCGTCCCTAGCCGTCACTACTTCTCCCGGTGTGCCGTCCCCGCCTTGCACCAGCACGTGTCACTCAACATCAGGCGGGCCCTTAGTTCCGCGCTTTGCACAAAGGTCCACTTGACCACCGGCGCGTGGACAAGTGCATGCGGACAGGGACACTACATTTCACTGACGGCACACTGGGTGAATGTAGTTGAGGCTGGGACTGCTTCCCAAACTGGCCCGGTGTACCTCGTCTCCCCGCCTAACATTCCTGGCAGGGACACGAGAAGAACACCCCCCTCCTCCTCCTCCTCTACCGCCTCCTCCTCCGCCACCGCCTCCTCCTCCGCCACCGCCTCCTCCTCCGCTGTTAGATTGACCCCAGCTACGAGTTGGAAACGTTGCAGCACTGGCGTTGGTAGACGTCAGCAGGCTGTGCTGGGGGACAGACAGCACACTGCCTCCGAGGTGAGGGATGCCCTCCTCGATGAGACGGCAATATGGTTTGAGCCGCTGCACCTGGGCCCAGGCATGGTCGTTTGTGATAACGGCCGGAACCTGGTAGCAGCTCTGGAGCTTGCCGGACTCCAACATGTTCCATGCCTGGCCCACGTCTTCAACCTAGTGGTGCAACGTTTCCTAAAGAGCTACCCCAATGTTCCAGAGCTACTGGTGAAAGTGCGGCGCATGTGCGCCCACTTTCGCAAGTCGACAGTAGCCGCTGCTAGCTTAAAATCTCTCCAGCAACGCCTGCATGTGCCACAACACCGGCTTTTGTGCGACGTCCCCACACGCTGGAACTCAACGTTTCAGATGTTGAATAGAGTGGTTGAGCAGCAGAGACCTTTGATGGAATACCAGCTACAAAACCCTAGGGTGCCACAAAGTCAGCTGCCTCAGTTTCTCATCCATGAGTGGCCATGGATGAGAGACCTTTGTGACATCCTACGGGTGTTTGAGGAGTCCACAAGGAGGGTGAGCTCTGAGGATGCGATGGTGAGCCTTACAATCCCGCTCTTGTGTGTTCTGACAGAATCCCTGATTGACATCAGGGATAACTCAGATCACACAGAGGAGTCAGGGATAGCATCCGATCCGTCACAGCTGGAGAGTAGGTCCACACATCTGTCCGCTTCATCGCGTTTAATGGAGGAGGAGGAGGAGGAGGAGGAGGAGGAAGAAGAGTTGTCCGATGATGTGATGGTGATACAGGAGGCTTCCGGGCAACTTCGAATCGTCCCATTGTTGCAGCGCGGATGGGTAGACATGGAGGATGAGGAGGAAATGGAGATTGAACTTTCCGGTGGGGCCAGAGGAGTCATGCCAACTAACACTGTGGCAGACATGGCTGAGTTCATGTTGGGGTGCTTTACAACCGACAAACGTATTGTCAAAATCATGGAGGACAACCAGTACTGGATCTTTGCTATCCTTGACCCCCGGTATAAAAACAACATCTCGTCTTTTATTCCGGTAGAGGGGAGGGCCAATCGCATCAATGCTTGCCACAGGCAATTGGTGCAGAATATGATGGAGATGTTTCCAGCATGTGACGTTGGCGGCAGGGAGGACAGTTCCTCCAGTAGGCGACCAAGTTCTCACCGGTCCACACAAACGAGGGGCACACTGTCTAAGGTCTGGTACACCTTGATGTTACCCCCTCGCCAAAGTGCTGCCACAGAGGGTCCTAGTGTCACCAGGCGTGAGAAGTATAGGCGCATGTTGCGGGAATACCTTTCCGACCACAGCCCTGTCCTCTCCGACCCCTCTGCGCCCTACACGTATTGGGTGTCGAAGTTGGACCTGTGGCTTGAACTTGCCCTATATGCCTTGGAGGTGCTGTCCTGTCCTGCCGCCAGCGTCCTATCTGAGAGGGTGTTCAGTGCAGCCGGTGGCATCATCACTGACAAGCGCACCCGTCTGTCAGCTGAGAGTGCCGACCGGCTCACTTTGATAAAAATGAACCACCACTGGATAGAGCCTTCATTTTTGTGCCCACCTGTGTAAAGCACCCCAACATGAAACTCCATGTCTGTACTCAACCTCTCCAATTCCTCCGCATCCTCATACTCATCCACCATAAGCGTTGCACAATTCTGCTAATACTAGGCTCCCTCCAACATGATTTCCCCCAACTCTGCTGGTTAGAGGCTCCCTCCACCCTGATTTCCACCAACTCTGCTGGTTAGAGGCTCCCTCCACCATGAATTGGTCCAAACTGGGGTTTTTAGAGGCTCCCTCCACCATGAATTGGTCCAAACTGGGCTGGTTAGAGGCTCCCTCCACCATGAATTGGTCCAAACTGGGTTTTTTAGAGGCTCCCTCCACCATGAATTGGTCCAAACTGGGGGTTTTAGAGGCTCCCTCCACCATGAATTGGTCCAAACTGGGGTTTTTAGAGGCTCCCTCCACCATGAATTGGTCCAAACTGGGGTTTTTAGAGGCTCCCTCCACCATGAATTGGTCCAAACTGGGGTTTTTAGAGGCTCCCTCCACCATGAATTGGTCCAAATTGGGGTTTTTAGATGCTCCCTCCACCATGAATTGGTCCAAACTGGGTTTTTTAGAGGCTCCCTCCACCATGAATTGGTCCAAACTGGGGTTTTTAGAGGCTCCCTCCACCATGAATTGGTCCAAACTGGGGTTTTTAGAGGCTCCCTCCACCATGAATTGGTCCAAACTGGGGTTTTTAGAGGCTCCCTCCACCATGAATTTGCCAAAACTGGGCTGTTTAGAGGCTCCCTCCACCATGAATTGGTCCAAATTGGGGTTTTTAGAGGCTCCCTCCACCATGAATTTGCCCAAACTGGGCTGGTTAGAGGCTCCCTCCACCATGAATTGGTCCAAACTGGGCTGGTTAGAGGCTCCCTCCACCATGAATTGGTCCAAACTGGGCTGGTTAGAGGCTCCCTCCACCATGAATTGGTCCAAACTGGGCTGGTTAGAGGCTCCCTCCACCATGAATTGGTCCAAACTGGGGGTTTTTAGAGGCTCCCTCCACCATGAATTGGTCCAAACTGGGCTGTTTAGAGGCTCCCTCCACCATGAATTGGTCCAAACTGGGGTTTTTAGAGGCTCCCTCCACCATGAATTTGCCCAAACTGGGCTGTTTAGAGGCTCCCTCCACCATGAATTGGTCCAAACGGGGGTTTTTTAGAGGCTCCCTCCACCATGAATTGGTCCAAACTGGGGTTTTTAGAGGCTCCCTCCACCATGAATTTGCCCAAACTGGGCTGTTTAGAGGCTCCCTCCACCATGAATTGGTCCAAATTGGGGTTTTTAGAGGCTCCCTCCACCATGAATTTGCCCAAACTGGGCTGGTTAGAGGCTCCCTCCACCATGAATTGGTCCAAACTGGGCTGGTTAGAGGCTCCCTCCACCATGAATTGGTCCAAATTGGGGTTTTTAGAGGCTCCCTCCACCATGAATTGGTCCAAACTGGGCTGTTTAGAGGCTCCCTCCACCATGAATTGGTCCAAACTGGGGTTTTTAGAGGCTCCCTCCACCATGAATTTGCCCAAACTGGGCTGTTTAGAGGCTCCCTCCACCATGAATTGGTCCAAACGGGGGTTTTTTAGAGGCTCCCTCCACCATGAATTGGTCCAAACTGGGGTTTTTAGAGGCTCCCTCCACCATGAATTTGCCCAAACTGGGCTGTTTAGAGGCTCCCTCCACCATGAATTGGTCCAAATTGGGGTTTTTAGAGGCTCCCTCCACCATGAATTTGCCCAAACTGGGCTGGTTAGAGGCTCCCTCCACCATGAATTGGTCCAAACTGGGCTGGTTAGAGGCTCCCTCCACCATGAATTGGTCCAAATTGGGGTTTTTAGAGGCTCCCTCCACCATGAATTGGTCCAAACTGGGCTGTTTAGAGGCTCCCTCCACCATGAATTGGTCCAAACTGGGGTTTTTAGAGGCTCCCTCCACCATGAATTGGTCCAAACTGGGCTGGTTAGAGGCTCCCTCCACCATGAATTGGTCCAAACTGGGTTTTTTAGAGGCTCCCTCCACCATGAATTGGTCCAAACTGGGGTTTTTAGAGGCTCCCTCCACCATGAATTTGCCCAAACTGGGCTGTTTAGAGGCTCCCTCCACCATGAATTGGTCCAAATTGGGGTTTTTAGAGGCTCCCTCCACCATGAATTTGCCCAAACTGGGCTGGTTAGAGGCTCCCTCCACCATGAATTGGTCCAAACTGGGCTGGTTAGAGGCTCCCTCCACCATGAATTGGTCCAAATTGGGGTTTTTAGAGGCTCCCTCCACCATGAATTGGTCCAAACTGGGCTGTTTAGAGGCTCCCTCCACCATGAATTGGTCCAAACTGGGGTTTTTAGAGGCTCCCTCCACCATGAATTGGTCCAAACTGGGCTGGTTAGAGGCTCCCTCCACCATGAATTGGTCCAAACTGGGTTTTTTAGAGGCTCCCTCCACCATGAATTGGTCCAAACTGGGGTTTTTAGAGGCTCCCTCCACCATGAATTGGTCCAAACTGGGGTTTTTAGAGGCTCCCTCCACCATGAATTGGTCCAAACTGGGGTTTTTAGAGGCTCCCTCCACCATGAATTTGCCCAAACTGGGCTGTTTAGAGGCTCCCTCCACCATGAATTGGTCCAAACTGGGTTTTTTAGAGGCTCCCTCCACCATGAATTGGTCCAAACTGGGGTTTTTAGAGGCTCCCTCCACCATGAATTGGTCCAAACTGGGCTGGTTAGAGGCTCCCTCCACCATGAATTTGCCCAAACTGGGCTGTTTAGAGGCTCCCTCCACCATGAATTGGTCCAAACGGGGGTTTTTAGAGGCTCCCTCCACCATGAATTTGCCCAAACTGGGCTGGTTAGAGGCTCCCTCCACCATGAATTTGCCCAAACTGGGCTGTTTAGAGGCTCCCTCCACCATGAATTGGTCCAAACTGGGCTGTTTAGAGGCTCCCTCCACCATGAATTGGTCCAAACTGGGTTTTTTAGAGGCTCCCTCCACCATGAATTGGTCCAAACTGGGGTTTTTAGAGGCTCCCTCCACCATGAATTGGTCCAAACTGGGGTTTTTAGAGGCTCCCTCCACCATGAATTTGCCCAAACTCTGCTGGTTAGAGGCTCAATCCACCCTGATTTTCAAAACAAATGTTGGTGCCAACCTCAACTTACTACAAGGGCCAAATTCACTGCTGGTGACAAGCTCTCCTCACTGCAAGTGCCAAATACACATGTTTCAAGGTGTTTTCCTACTGTCAGAGAGGTGGTATTGAGTGTGTAAAGTGTGTAGTTGTTAGGCTGTGATGTTGGGGTAATAGAGGGTCTTTGGTGTGTTAGATGCCCCCAGACATGCTTCCCCTGCTGTCCCAGTGTCATTCCAGAGGTGTTGGCATCATTTCCTGGGTTGTCTTAGTGGACTTGGTGACCCTCCAGACACGGATTTGGGTTTCCCCCTTAACGAGTATATGTTCCCCATAGACTATAATGGGGTTCGAAACCCGTTCGAACACACGAACAGTGAGCGGCTGTTCGATTCGAATTTCGAACCTCGAACATTTTAGTGTTCGCTCATCTCTACTAAATATTAATGTCACTTTTCTGTTGAGGTGCCCATACTTTTGCACCGGTCAAATTTTGGTTTAATGCATATTGCACATTTTCTGTTAGTACAATAAACCTCATTTCAATCCTGAAATATTACTGTGTCCATCAGTTATTAGATATATCAAACTGAAATGGCTGTTGCAAATACCAAAATATTTAGAACTAAAAATGATTAAGATTAATAGGGGTGCCCAAACTTTTTCATAGGACTGTATATTCCGCAGCGCTGTACAATTTGTAGGGTTCGAATACAGACAGAAAGATACATTACAAAGAAAATCATTTCACACAATGGGACTGAGGGCTCTGCTCGCAAGAGCTTACAATCTATGAGGTAGAGGGGGTGACACAAGAGGTAGCAGGGGCGGCATTGCTTATATGGTGGTCAGACAATTTTGTAATAGAGGTTACTGTCATTACACAAACATAAAACTTTATGAGCAGTCACCACTCGTGTCCTTTAACATGTGGATGGAGCTTGGACCTATAAAGTTAGCCTGAAATGGCATCATATCATGTGGGGTAATGTGGGAGCGGGGACAGAGGAGGGTTATTTTTAGGGATTCTAATTGTGGTAAGGAAGGGTTTACATTAGGAATTGTGATAGGCCTGTCTGAAAAGATGTGTCTTTAGTTTGTGCTTGAAGCTGTAGAAATTGGGAGTTAATCTGATTGTCCAGGGTAGAGCATTCCAGAGAAGTGGTGCAGCTCGGGAGAAGTCTTGTATACGAGCGTGGGTGGTTCTGATAATAGAGGATGTGTTAGGTCATTGAGTGAATGGAGAACACGGGTTGGGCAGTAGACAGAGATGAGGGAGGAAATGTAGCGAGGTGCTGCATTATGGAGAGCCTTGTGGATGAGAGTGATAACTTTATATTTTATTCTATAATGAATAGGCAGCCAATGTAGTGATTGGCACAGAACAGACGCTGTAGCGTCTAGACTGATAGATGAGCCTGGCCACTGCATTCAGAATAGATTGTAGAGGGGAGAGTTTAGTAAAGGGAAGACCGATTAGTAAGGAATTACAGTAGTCAAGGCGAGAATGAATCAGAGAGACAATAAGTGTCTTTAATGTATCTCTGGAAAGGAAAGGGAGATGTTTTTGAGGTGGAGGTGACATGACCGTGCGAGTGGTTCAATATGGGGCGTGAAGAAAACGTCTGAGTCAAACATAACCCCGAGTTATTTATTGTAATATTGTAAAAACTTATTTGCCGTAATGCTTATTTTTCTAGAAACATTTCAGGGGTGCCAACACTTACAGCCATGACTGTACATAGTACTACTGGGAACCGTGCAGGAGAATGGTCAGTAGAATGGCACTGGCCTCTAGACAAGATACTGAAACTGGGGAGGACTCAGATTAGGATAGTGACGGTGAATAAGATAGAGCTGACCATAACTTAGCTACCATATCGAAATCATTCTTACAAAAAGCCTTAACTTCAGCGCTGAATCCGGTCATGACTGAACTTGCTGATATAAAATCTGAAATTCAGAATATAGGGCATCATGTCACCACACTGGAGTCCAGTTGTGTCGCCATAACAAATCATGCTTTGTCTGTAACCTCTAGACTGGCACTGTACAAAGAATATATCGACAGATCTCTTACTTTGATAGAAGATCAGGAGAACCGTAACAGGAGAAATATATTAAAATCAAAGGGCTTCCAGAAGGCATTACATCAGAAGATCTGCACAAAATTGTCTGCATGCTATTCACTGAGCTTCTAGGCCCTGAGAGGGCTGAAGGGATTACCATAGAGAAGGTCCACAGAGCTGTTCGGCCACACCTGCAACAAGGGGACCTGCCACGGGACGTCATATGCGGTATTCTATCCTATCCAGATGTGGCAGCCATTCTCTCTGCAGCTGATGAGAGACCAGGAATACAGGTAGACGGTACAGAGGTCTCTGTGTATCAGGATGTCTCGCAATCAATTCTGGCAAAAGGCGCATAAGATAAGATAATCCTTTTAATAGTCCCACAGTACAGTAGTATATATCAAGAGAGGAAACACATACAAGCTCATGGCAGATAGAGAAATATTAGGAATCATAGCAACTAAAAAAGAAAGAAACACAGACAGACTGCAGGATCATTTAGTTCTCTGTGCGGAGTGATGTTGATAATACAGCCAGACCATGGTTGGAGGGCATGAGGAGGGGGCACAGCATGTAGATATAACAGGCAGAAACGTTTTTTGCAGAGGTGGGGGACATATGCAGCTATCACAATAACATGTGGTAGTTCATTGGTAGGTAGTGAGATCTCATGCTCACAGCTGATAGTTCGGTATCTTGCATCAGCACTATTGTTCCTTAACCACAAAAAAAATGTTCCACATGTCCTTCATCACAAGCCCTCCTCCTCCTTTGTTCTTACCACTGTGTTCTACTGCCCAAAGAAGTCTGAAGCCATCCAGGTATACATGGTGCTGCTCTCTTGCCTAGCTTCCATAACTCCTGGGGTAGGTGGGTGATGGTAGGTTCCCAGGCTGTGACAGAGTCCCACGTGTCCACAGTAATAGAAAGAAATACCAGTCAGCTGTAGGCATCTTCACACATCAGCAATAGATGCCAAAAATCATCTACTTGAAAGAAGAAGTCCGCACTTTACTGCAGGCTTCTCCTCCATGTTTTGTCTGCCTCATGGTGACCATGCTGTCCTTAGCTCCTGGGGGGATGGTTACAGGCACATGTCCATACAGGAAATTGCAGCTGATCAGGTTTTGAGTCTTGTCCATGCTTTAACAATAGAAACAAAAGGAAAAAAAAATACTCCACAGGGTCTTCCATTCGATTTATAGTTGCTAATTCATAATGCTAGTTTGTTTGAGTAGAGGATTCTTGAAGATACAGACAAAAAGAGTGAAAAGGAAAGATAAAGGTTGCTCTCAGCTTGGAGCTCTGTAGCGAGGCTGCCACTCATCTGGCGTCATCTTGGATATACTTAGACCACTACTAGAAGTTCTGCAAGCGAAAGAAATTAAGTATGCCTGGATGTACCCTTTCAGCCTAGCGATTATGCACAAAGCCAAACACATCACCATCCACTCACAAGGGGAGCTCTCTACTCTCTGGGCACAACTGAACATTCTTCCTATAGATATTCCATCATGGTCATCGATTCCCACACTATCTGATCTTCCGGACCTAACAGATGTGTAAGCCTGGCCACAAAGTCATTGATACAAATCTCCAAAAGCCAAGAAATCTCAACCAAGATCCCAGCTGTCTGTGCCGCCATGACCAGGACATACTGACAAATGCTATAGACTGTGAGTGCTTCTATATTGCCCTTTAGGGACTAGTTTAGTATACTGTAGAAGTAATCTTAGGTTATCACTATAATAAGTCTGGGATCTAAGCCTACCCTAAATCCTAATGTTATACAAGCTACTAGTTTCGACCATGATTTCTGACCCTGTTTAGAGATCTGCAGCCTTTAGTTGATCCTAATCTATAGACTAGGACATGATTTCTATGTAGACACTCACAACACCTCTTCCTTGTATAGAGTACTGTTAGGCTTGTAAAGCCTAAAGGACATGGTACACCCAACAATTCTGATTTTCTTTATTTTTAAGCATTTTTTAACGTAACATTGTAGTTTAATACTTTTACAAGATTACAATTGATATTACTTTATCCATGTTACACCATTCAACTTATAAGAGATAAGATAAGATAATCCTTTAATGGTCCCACAGAGGTGAAATTTCAGTATGTTACAGCAGCATAGTAATACAGATACAGGATAATACACATACTTGACATTATACTTGATATTATTATACTAATTCATCCCACATTTTGTGGGAGTTCGTTGTGGCTAGTCCTCAGATCAGGCTACTAGTCTTTCTGATCCTTAAAGAATAACGTTGTAGATTTCATTTGTTTTATTATTGTTGCTAGAACTTGAGCAAGATCTAATTGCATAACTTTGTTGACAACTGAAATCTATTACTGCCTTCTCTATATACCTTCCTATATCCACCATCTTAACCCCCCCTTTTTTTCCCCTTTTTTCCTCTCTACCTAACTCTCCCTCCATGCCTTATCTAGGAAGAGCAAGGTTAAGCAGGTGCTATACGACACCACGCCTGTTTGCTACTGAGTGTCTGTCTGACTACACTACCCTCGGCTGTCATGATGACATTCACTTTTACTATCATCAATAGGAACTGACTCAATTCACCACAGAAGAGACATGGTATGCTATGACTGGTAAAAAAATTCAAAACAACATACTCTTATTGCAGGAAACGCATCTTAAAACCTCAAGGATGCCGTCCTTCCCTAAGCGTCCATATGATCAGTGGTTTTTCAACTCACATGTCTCCTCATCTTCAAAAGGAGTGGCAATAGCCTTTCATCAAGAGACTCCCTTTAAACTCCAACAACAGCACTCCGATGCAGAGGGCAGATTTCTCTTCTTGAGAAGAGTCCTAGTGAAAATACTCGTATATGCACCTAACCCTAACCAGATATCCTGGCTAAAATTTGTGCTGCAAGAACTACGCCAATTTGCTGTAGGCGACACCATCCTAGGTGGAGATCTGAATGTCACTATCAACCCACTATTAGACTCCTCTTCTGGTCACTCGGTGATCTCTCTCTCAAAGATCCCTGCAGGAACTAGGGCTGACAGATGTTTGGTGTGCTCACCATCCCATCGTTAAGGACTTCTCCCACTTCTCACCTAAATATAATTCGCATCAGAGGCTAGACTACATGTTTTGTTCCCAAGCTCTGCTATCATCCTCACAGACAGCAGCTATAGATTCTATAACAGTCTCAGACCATACAACAGTCACAGCCGCTTTCTATATTAGAGAATTATCGCCGTGCCAATGGTCTTGGAGAATGAACGATGGTCTACTTGAATGATAAAACTTTGATCTCAGACATTACCAAAAGTCTACATGAGTACTTCTCGACCAACTTTACTCCAGATGTTTCTGTTAGTACAGTCTGGGAAGCTCATAAAGCATATGTAAGGGGTCTCCTAATTTTGAAAGCGACCTTAGCCAAAAAAAAAGAGAGAAGAACAAGTAGACTCTCTGTTAGCGCAAATAAGGGCAACAGAACAAACACATAAGGTAACTAGGCGTGCCTCTACACTCTCTGAACTTTCTACTTTGAGAGAGAAAAATTCAAACAATTGTTCCAAATGCAAATGGCCAAGAATCATCTCCTCTTTAAGTTCCGCCTTTATGCACATGGTGACAAAGGAGGTAAAATGATGTCTCACATGATTAAAAAGCTAAAGCCAAAACTCATCTCTCAAAAATCAAAGACATGTCGGGTGCCATGGTCTCAGATACCAGTCAAATCGTGGAAGCTTTTCAGAAATTTTATTCCAAGCTCTACAACATAGCTCCCCCCTCAGGGGACTCAAGCATTCAGGACGTCAAACTCGCTACGGACACTTTCCTGAAATCGTTGGGCTTGCTGGTGTTGTCAGAGGAGGTGGCAAATGGCCTCCTAGACCCAATTTCGATGTCAGAACTGAAGTATGTCATGCACAGATTCCCTCTGGGTAAGAGCCCAAGCCCAGATGGTCTCACAGTGTTGTATTATAGGAAATTTGAAGAGGTCTCGCTTCCCTGACTCATAGAATTATGTAATTCCCTCCGTACGGGCACGCCTCTCCCTAGGGAAAAACAAGAGGCCCACATAACCCTTATTGCCAAAAATGGTATAGACCCCACGGAGTGCGGGAGTTACCGCCCCATATCTTTACTTAACCTAGATTTAAAAATTTGGGATAAACTCTTAGCATCCAGCCTCCAACCTCTTCTCCCCTACTTTCTAAATGAAGAGCAATCTGGTTTAATCAAAAATATAGGGGGTAAAGACAACTCCCACAAACTACTGCATGCGATCTCCAAGTCTCGTAAGTTGAGGAACAAACTAGTCCATCGTGGTGTTGACACCGAAAAGGCATTTGATAGAGTAAGTTGGACTTACATGCAAGCCACTCTTGAAACCTTCAGTATTCCACCTATGTTCATGACAGCAATTTTCTCCCTCTACGCACAGCCCATGCAAGACTTAAAGTCAATGAACTTTGTCACCATTCTTCAACATACCCAATGGGACGAGACAGGGGTGCCCCCTTTCGCCCTCCCTGTTCATTCTGACCATAGAGTCACTCTTGCAAGCAGTACGTGTCCACCCTGACATAAAAGGAGTCTCAGTTGGCAAAACTTCACTGCATTCTGTTGCCTTTGCCGACGACATCTTCTTCCTAATCTCAAACCCAGAGAAGGGACTGCAGGAACTGACGAACCTCTTGACAGACTACGGCAAACTTTCCAACTTTAAACACAACCTTAGCAAGTCAGAGATTTTGGTTATTTCTCTGCCAAACGCAATACAAGACAAGCTGAAAAGGTCCTCCCCTTTTGTGTGGAAAACTGACCATATAACTTATCTGGGAATCAAACTTACAAGTGATTTACATAACCTATTTGCTGCCAACTCCCCCCCCCCCTTTTGCAGGAAATGAAGTCATTGATACACTCTTATGACATACGATATGTCTTGTGGTTTGGGAGGAAAAACATTCTACAAACTTATATAATGCCAAAACTACTTATACTATCTGTATGCTGCCCATCCCTCTTCATAGAACTTTTCTTGCTTCCTTGAGATCCCTCTTTATCAAATTCCTATGGAAAAATAGAGCAACACAATTACCTTATAACCTCCTCACCCAAAGCAAAGGTAACGGCGGGATTTCTCTTCCGGATGTGGTGACCTACTACAAAGCCAACATGTTGACCAGATGGCTCGCATTGAGCTTGCCTCCACAAAACTTGACAGTTAAAGAGATGGCATCTCTTCAACATGGTCTTTCACTGGATAAATATCTGTGGATCCCAGACCTCCAGATTTAGAGAGATCCTCAATTCAACCTGCTCCTGAAAGGCCCATGCCAAGTGTGGCGCAATCTTCATTCACAACTCATGCCCCATTACATGAATTTTTTTTCCTGCTAACCTACTTCCACGTCTTCTGCCAAAGCCTACAGAAGGATATGAAGACCTTTGGGAATGGCTGAAAGACAAGCAAGTGATTGATCTCTTTGTCGATAACAAACCCATAGACAGAGACTCTCTCCAAATGCTGATTGGTGACAAGCCCCTTTTATTTCTCCACTATCAACACTTTAATAGATGTTTTTCCTTGCTCCTTCAACAAGAGGGCTCAGATGACTTGCTGACTGGATTTGAGAGGATGGTTATTCTGACCTCATCAAGAAATAGGAAACTTGCTAACTGCAAATTGGCCCTGCTGGATGTCACTCAAAGTCCCAAACCAATGTATCTTACAGCATGGGAGGAAGATCTAGACATGGAATTCACCACAGATGAGTCCTCTCCAATTCTTCAAGCTTACCACGGTTTCTCCAACTGTGTACGCCTCCAAGAATCGGATTTTAAGCTTTTGGCAAGGTGGCATCACACCTCAGTTTGGATGTCCGCACATAAGCTGACGTCGGACAATCTGCTGGCACTGGCATGCAGATAGAGGTACTGCCCTTCACATTTGGTGGTCATGCCCTAAGATTAAATCTTTCTGGTCTCAAATAACACATCAGATCCAACATATTACCTCAGCTACTCTGATACTTCCACCTGCTTCGATCCTCCTCTCTTGCCCCATGTCATACTACACTCTTAGCAAGTCCAACCTCACGACACATCTGCTAGAAGCTGCAAAGGCTCTTATCCCACAGTACTGGCTGCAATCGGCCACCCCCTCGACTCCAGAATGGAAAGAAAAAGTCACCCAGATTTTTAAGTTTGAAGAAATGCTAAGCTGGTCCACTGGTTTGCATACCCTTTTTCTTAAAATTTGGTCTCCATGGTCAAGATATTGTCGAATTGACATCTCAGCAGACTCTTCTTAGTTTCATGATGCGACAGACAGACTCCAACTCTGTACCCCCAACTTTTGTTTTCTTATATCCACCTTTCACCCACTCCTCTTCCCCGTTTCCCTGCCCCCATTTCTCTTTCCTTGAATTGTGTTTTGCTCTTCCCTTCTAGGTCAAGATCATCATTTTAAGGGCTTGCTCTACTCAGGAGAGTCTTGCTCTCTTCCTCTCCTTCCATTTCAATCCTTTATGTTCATAATGTTCGAACATTTCCGAAACATGTAATTTGTCTATTATCTACATTTACTGCTTTGTACCAATGTTACCAGTTATTTTTTAAATATCTTTCGCTGTATAAATTTGGAAAAATTTCAACAAAATGATATATATATATATATATATATATATATATATATATATATATATATAAAAATTGATACCCCTCACTCTGGCCAGGCAGTCCTTGGCTCTACCAGTATGCAACACTGAATCCCTGTCATACACACCACAAGGCTCATCAATCTTTTCTTGTTTTACAGAGCTTTGAACACAGAGAATATGAAGAAACTAAATGGGTATCCATTAAAATGCCTCTGAATAATATGAGCATAGTCCTCTATCACAGAAACGTATTTCAGTATGTTAATGCTTCAAACGCTGAAGGTACAGTGACTGTGTTGTGCACTACTTTGCTCAGTTCTAATTGCACCAAAAAAACTACCTCCCTGCTATGTCTAACAGAGCCAGGCAGAGTACGTGTCAATCATACAGTAGTAGGGAGAGATGGAATATGGAGGAACAGTATGCTGGAAACCATAGCGGTTTGGCTTGATGTGAGCAATGGTGACACCCTTGTTAAAAAGTTAGGGGCCATGTAAATGAGGTTTATCTGTACTTTAAAACTGACGGTCAGAAGGGATGCTATGACTCCTTAGTGGCACTACCTTTGCAGGCCACCTTGCAGTATGTAGCGTCTTACAGACCATACATACTCTACTGAGAATAAGCAAATAAGTTCTACTTGAAAGGAAAAAAAAAAAAAAGGAAAACTTACTCTAGCGTCACCTTTCGGAAGGTAACTCCCTGTAGATCAATGTCTGATTTTCTAGGATAGGCCATAAATATCAGATTAGTGTTGTGTGACTATTGGCCCCATTGATGATTGACTATTTGAAGAGGACACAGTGTTTGAGAAAGCACTGAAGGCTCTTCATTGCTCATTGTTTGGTAGACTGTACCTTATAACGCAGCATTTGCACATACACCTTAAAGAAGAACTGGATTGCTTGCCGGAGGATCTGGGACAGTTGATTCCCCATTAGAGAGTGATCAAGGAGCTTGGCTTGGCCAACAGAGTGTGTGCCCACAGAGAGGGCTCTCAGTGTCCCCTCTGGCTAGTGTGCAATACGGTTGCCCGATGGCTCTAGAAGATCTAGTCCTACAATCTTTTTTTGTTTTAAATATAGATTGTGAGCCTCATATAGAGCTCACAATGTAGATTTATTTCCCCTATCAGTATGTCTTTGAAGTATGGGAGGAAAGCCATAGAAACATGGGGAGAACTTACAAGCTCCTTGCAGATATTGTCCTTGGCGGGATTCAAACCCAGGACTCCTGCACTGCACAGCTTCAGTGCTAGCCACTGAGCCACCATGTGGCCCCGATCTAGCCTTACAATCTAGCCTTACAAAGTACAACAAATCCCGCAGTGCAGGCAATATCTCATTTATACATGCAGTATCAACTTGAGCTAAATATATCAGCAGAAGCTGCACAAATCTATAAGGGCATGTTCACACAGAGTTTTCTGTAGGCAGAAAAAATCTGCTTCAGGAATTAGGAAAGGCTTTTTGACAAGCTTTTTTGCATGATGAGTTTTTTGTTGCAGTTTATTTCACAGTTTTACTGCCTTTTGTTTTGCTCCAATAGACTGTATGGACCTTGAAACTTCCCTTTTAAAAAAAAAACACATCAAAAACCACATCATGTTTTTTCCGCCTCCCATTCATTTCAATGAGTTTTTCAGTGGAGTCTGCCTGAAAATATCACTTTTTTTCCCATCTAATTGAAAAAAATCAGCTAGAGGGAAAAAATGCTACTGGCTCCCATTGAAATGAATGGGGGGTGTTTTTGAAGCAGATTATAAGGTGGATTCTGCCTCAAAATCAACCTGCAAAAAGCTCTGTGTGACCATACCCTAAGGGCTCGTTCAAATCGAGGTTTTTGGCAGCGGATTTTGATGCAGAATCCGCCTTAAAATCCGCTGCCAAAACCGGCTCCTACTGACTTCAATGGGAGCCGCTCGCTTATTTTTTCCACTAGCTAGTAGTAGAAAAAGAAGCGATGATCCTTCTTCCCGCGGCTGACTCAGCCACAGTGTCCATAGTGCGAGACTCTCTCCCTATTAAGCCCATTCATTTGACCTAATCCGCAGCAGAATGCCGCAACAGTATGTCAGTGCACTGCAACAGCATCCTGTCCACCGTGTAAACATACCCTTATAGAGCATTCCTTAAAGAGTAGGGTTGAGCGATCGTGTTTGGAAAAGATCGGATTCCGAACGGCGATCAAGAATGAATACCGGAATTCCGAACACAATCTTTTTATGTGGGATCGAGATCGGTGATCTTTTCCCACAATGCTTTTCTTAGCTATCACACTGAGTATACGCTGTATACTCAGTGTGAAGGCTCCGCTGCAGTTCCATAGGAATGAATGGAAGCAGCCGGCACACAGCCTTAACTCCCTGCGCGCCGGCTGCCTCCATTCATTCGAATGGGAGGCTAAACTAAACATCTCTAGCAGCTACTTACATCTAGATATGGCTGCTCCGGTGCCCTCCTTCTTCTTGCCTCGCTGCCCCGCCTCCCAGGTTAGTGTTTAAAGCGCTAGGTAGGCGGGGCTTGTGGCTTAGAAGAGTGTGGGTGGGTACAGGGACGAGATGTCTCCCCTCCCAGTACCCGCCCACACTCTCCTAACCCGCCCACACTCTCCTAACCTGGCAGGGAGGGGGCAGCGAAGGGAGACGAGCAGCGTGCAGCGGCATCGAGGCAAAGAAGAAGGAAGGCACCGGGCACCGGACCAGCCATCTCTGGAGGTAAGTGGACACCAGGGGGGACTAAGTAGCCAGAGGATTAAAAAAAAAAAAAATCCTCTGGCTACTTTAGTGATTCACTACACAGCGTGGATTCTAACAATTGTTAGATTCCATGCAGTATAGTGAATAGGATTGCTTTTAAAATCTCCGATTAAAGAGGACCTTTCACCATTTTGCCCACAGGCAGTTCTATATACTGCCGGAAAGCTGACAGTGCGCTGAGTTCAGCGCACTGTCTGCTTTCCCGATGTGGGCCCGGTGTGAAGAGCTTACGATCCCGGTACCGTAGCACTTCTATGGTCAGAAGGGCGTTTCTGACAGTTCCTATTCATTGCTCGCAGTACTCGTCCATAGATGAGCATTATCAGGGAGGGAGGGGGCGTTCCTCCCGGCTCTCACAGCACAGCGCGATTGGCTGTGCTGTGAAGAAGGACGTCTCTGGCTAACTGTCAGAAACGCCCTTCTGACCATAGAAGAGCTACGGTACCGGTCCGTAAGCTCTTCACACCGGGCCCAGATCGGGAAAGCCAACAGTGTGCTGAACTCAGCGCACTGTCAGCTTTCCGGCAGTATATAACACTGCCTGTGGGCAAAATGGTGAAAGGTCCTCTTTAATAAAAAAATCCCATTGACTTGCATTGGGATCGGAATTGGGATCGAGATCGGGTTCGAATGAAAAATCGGATTTTAAAATCGATCCTGAAAAGTCAAGATTGGCTCAACCCTATTAAAGAGGTTGTGCTACCACAGATACGGTTGATAGGGAATGAGTGTCAGATCACTGGGAGTCCAAATACTGAGACCCTTAAATCTTCCCTGTGAATGAAGCAGCAGTGAAACTGGGTGACCAACACTCTATTCACTTCTATGAGCTGATGGAGATTTTAATAATGTTGAAATGCCCCCCTACCATAACCACATCACATGGTGTAGTTCTGTCCCTGGTGACAAACTATGTGACCCGTCTCTCCATCGTTCTGGTCCACCGATACTAGTGAAACCTGTAAAAGTTTAGATTGCTCTAGATAAAAGATAGATTGATATAACTGGAGAACATACTGCTTATGAAATGAAGACATAACTTGAATTTCTTGCCTTTAAGGTACAAAATTGGCTAGGACTATTCCCCTAAGAGTGCTTGTTCCATTGAAAAAAGGGGCTGAATTCGCTACCTTGTCTTTATTCCTATCAGCAAAACTAAAGAATCCACCGATGCCTACAAATGCAAACCATTTCCTTACTACTGTTCCCAAGGCATCAGTGTATGTGAAGTAAGTATTAAATCAAGGATTCCGTACCGAAAGTTTCTTTGAAGTATCAGACAATGAGTTTCACTTCAGATGTAGGAATTATTAGGTCTCTGTCGAGAGATCTTATTTTCATCTGCTACACACAACTTGAAAAGAGAATGGACCGCTACTAGCAATTGACTTTTTTTTTTTTTTAAACGTAGATTGTTAGCCCCATATAGAGCTCACAATGTACATTTTACCCTATCAGTATGTCTTTTTGGAGTATGGGAGGAAATCCACGCAAACACAGGGAGAACATACAAACCCCTTGTTTTGTCCTTGGTAGGAATCGAACCCAGGACTCCAGTACTAACCACTGAGCCAAAATGTTGCCCATAGTGATTAGCATTTTTAATGGATATATCCATAATTTGTTGAAGTATTTGTAGGTATTTATTTTAATGTAGCCTTATCCATAAGATAATACTTTAACAACTAGTAGGTTTGAGCAAAACTCTTGCCCTAAATTAAGGCTTTGTTTTATATGTAACCATCTAAGGCTGTGTTCACACAGAGGAATTTGCCACGGATTTGGGGATGGATTTCGCCCTTGAATTTGGGGCAGATTCCTCCTGGAATCCACCTCCCTTTGTTTTCAATGGAAATCAGAGATCGCAGCAGGAAAAAGAAGCGTCCTGCTAGATCTCGCCACGGACACCGTAGCTGAGTCAACCGTGGAGTCCGCGGCTCGAGACTCCCTGCAGATTAGACCCATTCCTCTGGGCCTAATCAGGAGCGGGATGCCACCACAGCATCTTGATGCACTGCGCCACCATGCTGTCGTGACTAGACCGTGGCGAAAATGTCAGCAGTGGAAAAGGAAGAGGAATTCCTCTGAACGTCTAAGCGCTGTGCTGTGGAGCGGGGAGGAACGCCCCCTCCCTCCCTGATAATGCTCGTCTATGGACGAGCTGTGTGAGAAGAGGGAGGGGGCGTTCCTCCCTGCTCACACTCTACAGCGCGATTGGCGCCGCGAGGCAGAAGGACGTTCCTGGCTAACTGTCAGAAACGCCCTTCTGACCATAGAAGAGCTACGGTACCGGACTGTAAGCTCTTCACACCGGGCACAGATCGGGAAAGCCGACAGTGCGCTGAACTCAGCGCACTGTCAGCTTTCCGGCAGTATATAACACTGCCTTTGGGAAAAATGGTGAAAGGTCCTCTTTAAGCTGAGGCCCCACACTGAAGAAAAGTTGTTTTTTCTGTTGCAGATTTTGCTTAGGTTTTTTTTTTTAAGACAAAGCAAAGGGTTCCTTCAGCAGGAACGGGAAATATATAGGAAGCGTTTATATGTCTCCTTTCTGTTAAATTCACTCCAGGCAACAAATAAAGCAGCTTTTCCACAACGTGGAGCTTTAGTTCCCTTGCAGACAACGGTGTCCTAGGTGAAATGTGAAATGACCCATTAATTTCTATGACCCCGTGCACATAAATACATTCAAATGATTATTGCATCTTTTTTCAGTGACAAATAGGGTTTTATTTTTTGTTTTTTATTTTTGTATGTTTTTTTTATTTTAATATCCAAGAAAATGTAAACAAAAAAAAGGAGGAGAAACAGGTCTATTTTTCACATTTTTCATTTTTTTTTTTTAATGCCATAGAAAAGTCGAGGATGGCTCAGCCTGACATGTTTATTGTAATAATGGGTAAATGGAGCGCTATGGATATGTTTGACATATATGCTTGGGAGCTTTTCCTGGTGTATATATCAAATATAGGTTCTAAACTAGAAAATACACTGACACACTCAGTGGCGTAACTAGAAATGGCGGGGCCCTGTGGTGAACTTTTGATCCCTTCCCGAAGACCCTGACCAACCAACTCCCCCCTCCCCCCAGCATTCCTGCGCACATTATTATGCCCCATAGTGGCCCCTGCACACAGTATTATTTCCCATTGTGGCCCTTGAACACAGTATTGTGCCCTATTGTGGATCACCCATGTACAATTATTATGCTTTGGGTCTTTTCAGAAACCTTGGGGAGGATACAAAAATCACTGTTAGGCTGCCTTCACACGGAGTAACGCCAGCTGCCATTCACAACCGTACACGCGAGCGCTGCGGAAGGCTCCCGAACACTTCCCATTCACGTCAATGGGAGCGTTCGTAAAGCCGGCGTTACGAGCGCTCCCATTGAAGTGAATGGGAAGTGTTCGGGAGCCTTCCGCAGCGCTCGCGTGTACGGTTGTGAATGGCAGCTGGCGTTAATCCGTGTGAAGGCAGCCTTGCTTACCTTTCCCTGGCTCCAGCGCACTCCCCGCTGATGTCGGCTATCTTTAATGATGGATGGGACGTCACTTGAGCCGGGCTTGCGTCGAGACGCATAAGGACCAAAGCTCTGGCCTCTGTAACGTCACCAAGTAGGCCCGAAGCCTGCCAGGAGAAGTAAGTAACAGTGTTTTTTTATTTTCCCTCACCTCACCTACTCCTCCGATTATTATACTCAGGGTCTGATAAGACCCCCCCCCCCGAGTATAATGATAGTGTTTGTGGGGTTCGTGGGCCCACAGCTTCACTTACCAATCTCAGCTCCTGCTCACCTGGATCGGTAAGCAGATAGGGCCAGTTACCTGCTGAAGTTACTCCAACAGGTAACAGCCTATTAAGAAAAACATAAAAAATCTGCAGCGGTAGCAGCTGCCGCCGGGCCCCCTAATATCCCAAGCCCTGTGGCAGCCACTACTGCTGCTGCCCCGGTAGCTACGCCCTTGAACACACTCCTCACAAGTTGGTAATCACCACAAATGGTGTCACCTACTATAATAATAATAGTGTCACGCCTTACTATAGTAACAGCAACCAGCTAGTTAGTGATGACCTAGAATTGGTCTGGGCAATGGCATCCTGGCATTGGTTCAGGGTTACGTCACTAACTGTACATTATCCAATCAGGATTACTGATATGGGAACAACTGAAAACAAAATTCAATGGCATCGTGGGGTATAGAAATAGGTGGAAAATCAGATAAAAAAAAAAATGGGAGTGTCCTAAAATAATCGTTGTTAATTTAAATCTGTTATGGGGCCCCTATAAGGTCTGGGGTCCAGTGGTGACTACAACTACTACATCGTATCGAGATAAAAAATAAAGATTTTACAGACATGGCTTTTAAATATCATCTTGAAAATCCTAATGTAGTAAACTATATCTTTCATTGTTTTGCAGATCTTTCCCTTGGGCTTTTAAAATAATGGAGTATGCTGTAAAGATTACAACTTTGGTGGAGGAACTGAATCAACTGGGTCTTGATTTTGATGGCTCATTCTTTGGCTGGTACATGTATGTTCCTCCCACCGATACGAGTATGTGCCGTAGTGAAGTATGGGTGCTTGCAGGCAAGAATCAGCAATCGGCAGACCTTTCAGGACTCTCTCTGGGCCTTTACTGAAGAACCTGCTGTATGGATGTGATTTAAAGGGGTTGTCCACTTTATAGCTAACAGTCTTTAATGTGTAGCACAAAGATAAATAAACTTATTCATGCACATTCATTTTCATTTCTATCTCTTTATTTTAGAAGCTATGCCCCCACTGACTTGGCTCTGCCTGCTCCCAGACAGACCTCCTCTGACCACTGTGCTCGTGACATGGAGGGACATGTGACACAGCTTGACCATTTGACGTGTCCTGCCTGGTCTATCACTACTCAGCAAGGACATTCTGACATTCTCTAGTCTTGTTACTGGGTAGGCATGTCTGTGCTTGCAGGAAGGTCCTTGCAGATGTAATAAAGTTGTATCCCATTGCAGTGGAGGAACATGAAGAGAAGTGACATGCCTGGTGTACTGTGGGGTGCATTGTGCAGTGTGGATGAGAGATGTAGGTGCACAGTGTACTGCGGGTGAAAAATGTAGGGTGCATGGTGTACTTTGGGGAGGGGGGGGGGGGAAGACCTGGGGTACATTGTATAGTGGGGAAGAAATGTGGGGTGCATGGTGTACTATAAGGGGAGAGATGTGGGGTGCACGGTGTACTGTGGGGGGAGGCACGTGGAGAGCTGGGGGTGCTTGTGTGTGCTAAATGCACTGAAGGTACATTCAGGAAGGGGGGTGGTGCACAAGAGGCTCATGAAGAATGAAGGAATCTTTCATATCTGTGTTAGGTTTGTATGAGAGGTGCAAAGAAACTCCTCCATTGGCGGTGCATGGGCGATTGATAATGTGCTTTAGGCTAAGGCTAAAGTTTTCAGAGTTTTCCTCTGTGGACTTTCTGCTTCTATTATACCTATAGAGAAATCGCTGGTGTTTCCATAGGTATAATTGACATGCTGCAATTTCCCAAAACTGTTTTGGAGATCATATATTTTCCTCTGCAGGTATTTTTCTGCAATGAGATTCGCTATCCACTTTGCAGGGACTGGAATATGCTGCAGTTTATGCTGTGGTGTTACCACCACGTTGGGCTCCGACCTTAAATTCAAATGGGGAGCTGTGTGAAACTTGTTTGGGGTTTTCTGAGCTGTGTAGTGCTTATTAATAGAGATGAGCGAACAGTGTTCTATCGAACACATGTTCGATCGGATATCAGGCTGTTCGATGTGTTCGATTCGAATCGAACATCACGTGGCAAACTCCAAAAAAATTTGATTCCCCTCCCACCTTCCCTGGCGCTTTTTTTGCACCAATAACAGCGCAGGGGAGGTGGGACAGGAACTACGACATCGGAGGCATCGAAAAAAATCGGAAAAAGTCATTGGCTGCCGAAATCAGGTGACCTCCATTTTAGACGAATAGTGGATTTCAAATCCGGGTCATATGAGAATGTGAACTTTGTGACTAAGAGACAGGGATAGCTGTACAGGCAGGGATAGCTAGGGATAACCTTTATTTAGGTAGGAATGTTATTAAAAATAACTTTTTGGGGCTCTATCGGGTGTGTAATTGTGATTTTTGTGACATAAACTTTTTCCAATAGGAATGCATTGGACAGCGCTGATTGGCCAGAGTACGGAACTCGACCAATCAGCGCTGGCTCTGCTGGAGGAGGCGGAGTCTAAGATCGCTCCACACCAGTCTCCATTCAGGTCCGACCTTAGACTCTGTCTCCTCCGGCAGAGCCAGCGCTGATTGGCCGAAGGCAGGCCAATGCATTCCTATGTGAATGCAGAGACTTAGCAGTGCTGAGACAGTTCTGCTCAACTACACATCTGATGCACACTCGGCTCTGCTACATCTGATGCACCCTTGGCTCTGCTACATCAGAGCACACACATTCAGCTCTACTTCATCGGGCTAATAGAATGCATTGGCCAATCAGCGCTGGCCAATGCATTCTATTAGCGTGAGCTGAGTTTGCACAGGGGTTCTAGTGCACCCTCGGCTCTGCTACATCAGATGTACATCATCTGATGTAGCAGAGCCAAGTGTGCATCAGATGTAGCAGAGCCGAGTGTGCATCAGATGTGTAGTTGAGCAGAACTGTCTCAGCACTGCTAAGTCTCTGCATTCGCATAGGAATGCATTGGCCAGCCTTCGGCCAATCAGCGCTGGCTCTGCCGGAGGAGGCGGAGTCTAAGGTCGGACCTGAATGGAGACTGGTGTGGAGCGATCTTAGACTCCGCCTCCTCCAGCAGAGCCAGCGCTGATTGGTCGAGTTCCCTACTCTGGCCAATCAGCACTGGCCAATGCATTTCTATTGGGAAAAGTTAGCTTGCGAAAATCGCAAACTGACAGGGATTTCCATGAAATAAAGTCTTTGGTGTGTTAGATGCCCCCAGACATGCTTCCCCTGCTGTCCCAGTGTCATTCCAGGGTGTTGGTATCATTTCCTGGGGTGTCATAGTGGAGTGTTTTTAAGAAAGTGGAATAAAGTGCGTGTATTGGTTTATCCCAAGAGAGTAGCGCGGTTTTCTTCATATCCATCGGTCATTCTCCTGCATCTTCTGTTCCCTAAGGGGTTCTGGATTGAATTACTGCTGCTGCCAATCTTCCTTGTATTGTATTAACAATCTATTCCTGTGGTTGCTCGGTATTATCATTTGTTCCTCATAGTGGACTTGGTGACCCTCCAGACACGGATTTGGGTTTCCCCCTTAACGAGTATATGTTCCCCATAGACTATAATGGGGTTCGAAACCCATTCGAACACTCGAACAGTGAGCGGCTGTTCGAATCGAATTTCGAACCTCGAACATTTTAGTGTTCGCTCATCTCTACTTATTAACACTAGAGATATAGAATGCTTGTTTGGGGGTGCACAGGAAATATATGGCTATTGGTGAAATAGCCATACAGGGGTTATCTGTGACAAGGCATTCCCTCCCTTGTGGGTATCTTGCAAAGGGGTCATAAGAAATTGGACTTTTCTCTGGAATTTGGACTGGTAAGGATCTGGTCCTCCTGGAGTAGGGGATTTTGCCATTTCACTGTGAGCTGGCTAAATACGACTTCAGTTCAGGATCTGAACACTAGGGGGCAAATAGGTCCTGACTAGGGTTGAGCCAATCTTGAGATTTCAGGATCGTTTTTAACCCCTTCCCGACATGCGCCGTAATAGTACAGCGCATGTCGGGTCTGTAACTATGGCGATCGCCCGGGAGCCGAGCGGCCGCCATAGCCGCCGGGTGTCTACTGCTTTAAGCAGTAGACAACCGGTTCTAATGCCTCCGATCGGTCCCTGGACTGATCGGAGGCATTAACCCCTCCGGTGCCCTCCGGAGGCGCCATTTTCCCGGCGGCGCATGGGCGCCGCAATTTTGGCCGGGATCGCCGGCTCCTGGAGCATGCTCCAGGGCTGACGTCCCATTGCCATGACAGCCGGGAGCCTTGTACAGGCTCCCAGGCTTGTCTGCAAATCCTCTCTTTTGCAGGCTGGTCTATGCAGCCTGCAAAAGAAAGGATGCTTTTTTGCAATGCATTAGCATTGTAATGCATTGCATTAGTGATCAGACCCCCTGGGGTTCAACACCCCTAGGGGGTCTAATAAATGCAAAAAAAAAATGAAAAAAAAAAGTTCAAAAAAATATAAAAAAATATAAAAAGAATTAAAAGTTCAAATCACCCCCCTTTCCCTAGAACACATATAAAAGTAGTTAAAAACTGTGAAACATATACATGTTAGGTATCCCCGCGTCCAAAATCGCCCGCTCTACAAATCTATAAAAATATTTTTCCTGTTTGGTAAACGCCGTAGCGGGAAAAATAGTCGAAAATGCCAAACCGCCGTTTTTTCACTGTTTTGATTCTGATAAAAATTTGAATAAAAGTGATCAAAGCAATAACATTTCCCGAAAATGGTAGAACTAAAAAGTACACCCGGCCCCGCAAAAAAAGACGCCCTATGCATCCCCGTACACTTACGTATATAAAAGTTACGGCCGTCGGAATATGGCGACTTTTAGAAAAAAAATTTTTTAACACAGTTTTGGAATTTTTTTTAGGGGTCAAAATATAAATAAAACCATATAAATTTGGAATCCCTGGAACCGTACCGAAACACAGAATATAGGGGACATGTCATTTTGGCTGCACAGTGAACGCCGTAAAACCAAAGCCCGTAAGAAAGTCGCAGAAATGCATTTTTTCTTCAAATCCACCCCATTCAGAATTTTTTTCCTGCTTCCCAGTACATTATATAGAATAATTAATGGTAGCATCATGAAGAAAAATTTGTCCCGCAAAAATTAAGACCTCATATGGCTCTGGGAGTGGAAAAATAAAAAAGTTATGGGGTTTAGAAGGAGGGGAGTCAAAAACGAAAAACGAAAATCAAAAAATGCCATCGGCGGGAAGGGGTTAAAATCCGATTTCCGATCATTTTCCAGCTGATCCTGATCCGAATGCAAGTCAATGGGATTTTTTTTTTTTTTTTTTTTTTTAAGATCATTTTCAAAAGCTATGAAAAGTTACCAAAAAATACATACAAGTTCTTAGAATGCATAGAAATAGCAAGGGAACACTTAAATGGCCATAAAACATTGTTTTTTAATCACTACACAGCGTGGAGTCCAAAAATTGAAGCACATGAGCCTCAGTCATATGAGTGACCTCTTCAAAAGAAAGCATAGCCTGTAAAATATAGTATTTTCATTAGCGTGGAGTCCATAATTGTTTTATGCTAATTGCTTGACTGTTGCCCAGCACTGCTGCTTGGCACACATGAAGTTGGTGTGTATGTGGCACTGGCATTGGAAAAGTAAATGGAAGAACTCGCCAAAGCTCATGGTGGATCAACGTTCACAGGCACATCCCTGTCTTGACTTTCTTGTTGTTTAAATATTTTAAAAAGTACCGGGTGTACAGATTTCAGATGCCTAGGCATAGCATTTGTATTGAGGTGCCTAGTGTCCTTGCCTCGGCTAAGTGACTGCTTGCAAGTCTTCCATATCACCCTCGTTGGGTCACTTTTATCTTTTGTGAAATATAACCACACAGTTTTTTTGGAGCCTTTCTTTTTTGTATTAGCACTTTTAGGCGCTTTGGGTTGCACAGTGCCGGCGGGAGTAGTGTTTACTGGTTGGATGACGTTTTGGTGGCACTGGCAAAGGAACATGAACTTCATCCTTTGCAGTAGTTCCCTGATCCTCTTCATGTGGAGACCAAGTTTTGTCAACATAGTCATCATCAAATGGCTCTTCTGAAACATCTTCCACACTATCGCATGGACTGGCCTGGATGATGGTGAAGGCAGCTGCATCTGGAATTTGTGTTTCATCATCGTCAGATGACAGCAGTATGTCTGGGAACTTGGACATTGAATGATCAAATAATGCAGCCGATCCCTCAGCTTCTTCCAAATTTGTGTGGCAGGGTAATTTAGAAGGGGGTGAACTGGATCCCCATTGAACATTTTGCACAGTAGATGACCCAAAGCTTTGTTCAGTGGAATATGCGGAGGAATTCCTTCCAGAAGAAGATTCTTCTGAATATGAAGTAATAAGTTCTCTGTGGACTGGCTTATCAGCATTCAGAATACTGGATTCACCACACACCAGCAATGCTGACGCTTATTCTTTCCCTTTGCCAATAGGTGGTTGAGCACTGACCAGAGCACCTCTGTTGGGTCCTTTTACTTTTTAATTTTTTGGGGGCATGTTTTTTAGTAAAATAGTAACTTTCAAGTGAAAAAGCAGATTTTATTTAGTTTAGTGACTGGAGAGTTCCCCTTTTTGATGGGAACAGCCTCTCTGTTTTTCAGAAATAAACGTAGATATACGGTTTTCTCAAATTTGTATATGGTCTGAGAACAGAGCTCCCTTTTGCATGGGAACAGCCGCTCTGTTTTTCAGAAAAAAACGTAGATATACATTTTTTTCACAAGTATATAGTCTGAGGACAGAGCTCCCTTCTTGACAGAAGAAGCTTTTTAGTTTTATATTGAAAATGAGACCCTCACTAGCACAGCTAAGCGCCTGCCTACACTGACCCTAGCTACAGCTGAGCTCCTCTCCCTAGCTAGTATGTGCAGCAAAATGGTGACATCTGCATCATCACTGCCCTTATACAGTGTTGGCCAAAAGTATTGGCACCCCTGCAATTCTGTCAAATAATACTAATTTTCTTCCAGAAAATGATTGCAATCACAAATTCTTTCGTATTATTATCTTCATTTAATTTGTCTTCAATGGAAAACCACAAAAAGAATTGTCAAAAAGCCAAATTGGATATAATTCCACACCAAACATAAAAAAGGGGGTCGACAAAAGTATTGGCACTGTTTGAAAAATCATGTGATGCTTCTCTAGTTTGTGTAATTAACAGCACCTGTTACTTACCTGAGGCACCTAACAGGTGGTGGCAATAACTAAATCACGCTTGCAGCCAGTTAAAATGGATTAAAGCTGACTCAACCTCTGTCCTGTGTCCTTGTGTGTACCACATTGAGCATGGAGAAAAGAAAGAAGACCAAAGAACTGTCTGAGGACTTGAAAAGCAAAATTGTGAGGAAGTATGATCAATCTTAAGGCTACAACTCCATCTCCAAAGACCTGAATGTTCCTGTGTTTACCGTGTGCAGTGTCATCAAGAAGTTTAAAGCCCATGGCACTGTGGCTAACCTCCCTAGATGTGGACAGAAAAGAAAAATTGACGAGAGATTTCAACGCAAGATTGTGCGGATGGTGGCTAAAGAACCTCGACTAACATCCAAACAAGTTCAAGCTGCCCTGCAGTCCGAGGGTACAACAGCGTCAACCCGTACTATCCGTCAGCATCTGAATGAAAAGGGACTGTATGGTAGGATACCCAGGAACACTCCACTTCTTACCCAGAGACATAAAAAAGCCAGGCTGGAGTTTCCAAAACTTACCTGAGAAAGCCAAAAACGTTTTGGAAGAATGTTCTCTGGTCAGATGAGACAAAAGTAGAACTTTTTGGGAAAAGGCATCAACATAGAGTTTAAAGGAAAAAAAAAGAGGCCTTCAAAGAAAAGAACACGGTCCCTACAGTCAAACATGGCGGAGGTTCCCTGATGTTTTGGGGTTGCTTTGCTGCCTCTGGACTGGACTGCTTGACCGTGTGCATGGCATTATGAAGTCTGAAGACTACCAACAAATTTTGCAGCATAATGTAGGGCCCAGTGTGGGAAAGCTGGGTCTCCCTCAGAGGTCATGGGTCTTCCAGCAGGAGAATGACCCAAAACACACTTCAAAAAGCACTAGAAAATGGTTTGAGAGAAAGCACTGGAGACTTCTAAAGTGGCCAGCAATGAGTCCAAACCTGAATCCCATAGAACACCTGTGGAGAGATCTCAAAATGGCAGTTTGGAGAAGGCCCCCTTCACATCTCAGGGACCTGGAGCAGTTTGCCAAAGAAGAATGGTCTAAAATTCCAGCAGAGCATTGTAAGAAACTCATTGATGGTTACCGGAAGCGCTTGTTCGCAGTTATTTTGTTTAAAGGTTGTGCTACCAAGTATTAGGCTGAGCCCAACGCCGGAAGAAGACGCAAAGAGAGGCCGTTCCAGAAGAAGATGGAGGCGGCGCTGGAGAGTTCTCTCGCAGCTTTGGGGATGCCCCCAGTGCTGTTTGAGCGCTGGGGCCCGACCCCAGTGCTGCAAGAGAACTCATTTGCATACCGACAAAAAACGGCGACCAGGAGAAGACATCTAAGGGTAGGAAAGACATCTAGGAATGTAAAAATATATTTCAAAAGGTGTCCACTGTATACAGTTATCCCCTATTCGTCAGGAAAAATGGAGAACGCAAGTCCCCAAATGCTCTATGTGAATGGAGCAGAGCTACACATGTGTGGTCACCATTCCACACACATGGGAAACTAGGGGTTCCACTTCATGTCCACATGTTTGGTCCTAGTAAAAAGGTTGTCCTACTATAGAGACATTCCTCTTACTTAGCCACAAAATGGGAAATAAGTACCTGATGGCTGGAAATTTGACTGATGGGACCCCCAGCGATCGGACACTTAGTTCCCATTTTGTGAATATGGGGAATGTGTCTGCAGTGGGACAACCCTTTGACTAGGCCTAAACATGAGGACCTCCATACCTCTAAAATGTCAGATGGCAGCACGCCACAGCAAATTTACATGTAATAAGCCACGTCTCTAACCCCACACATGGCCCTATATTTCTCCTCTACTCACCACTCATTGGTACTCTGCACAGAGGAAAAGTAAAGTTGAGTTCACACATGGTTTTTTTGTCCGGATTTTGACGCAGAATCCGCCTCAGAATCAGGCTCCAAAAAACAGTTCCCATTGACTTCAATGGGAGCCATTCACTTCTTTTTTCCGCTTGTGTTTTTTTTGCCACTCATGAAAAAAAAGAAGTGAGCTGCCCTATTTTGATGCAGATTCTGCGGCTGAATCCGCTGTGGCGTCCGCTGTGCGACACTCCCTCCCGACTAGGTCCATTCATTTGGGCCTAATCTGGAGCGGAATGCCGCGACTGGATGTTGGCACAGTGCACCGGCATCCAGTTGCAGCTAGCCGTTTTTTGGACCAGTTTCTGAGGCGACCTCCGCGTCAAAATCCAGTCCAAAAAACCCTGTGTGAACTCAGCTTTAGAGCCCCCATTACTGTTTTAGTATTTTTGTAACCCCCTTGAAAAGTCTTTTAGGGAAATAAAGAAGTGCAGCTCATCAAGATAAGAGATAAAAGAATATAGCAGTAGAAAAGAAAGACAGAGTGAATGGAGTGTAGATAGCATAGACTTTCTGCTCCTCCATTCCTCAAAAAGTGTTAAAAAAAACTGAAAAACTTCAAAAAATTGGCTTGCTTACTATACAAAAATTCTTTGTTAAAAAATAAACAATAAAAAACAATAAAAGTTCAATATTGCTGCATCTGAAATGACTCGTAACGTAAAACAAATAAATGAAAACTTAAAGGGGTATTCCCACGTCGCATACTCACCCGTCTTCGTTTCTGTGAAATCTTCTGTCTTCCAGCTTTGTTGCGTCATTGGTGGGCGGGGTCACATATGCAAAGCCAAGCGGCGAGATGCCGCCGGCCCTGCGTGCGCGCTCATAGACCAGTCTAGCCTTCACAATGCGAATACAGACCGACAGTGTCGGGTCTGTATTCGCATTGTGAAGGCTAGACTGGTCTATGAGCGTGCACACAGGGCCGGCGGCATCTCGCTGCTTGGCTTTGCATATGTGACCGCGGAGCGGAGCGGAATAACAGCATCGCATCTGCCGCTGCCTCTCTATTACAGCGGATGCCGGGGAGTGTTAGATGCCGGCACAGGTGAAGCCAGCAACATCGCTATGCTTCTGCCCTGCCAGCAGCGGCAGAAGTGATGCTGTTATTCCGCTCCTCAGCCCGCTTCTGCCGCTGCTGGCTTCATGCAGGGCAGAAGCATAGCGAAGTTGCTGACTTCACCTGTGCCGGCGTCTAACCCTGTATTGGCGGCCCCTTCCCCCCAAAGGATAAACTACCCCCCCTCCCTCCAGGCTCGCTCCCGTGCACTTAGCCCCTCCTCCCTTCCCCCTGAGAGCAGCAGATACATCACTTGACTCAGGAGCAGCTAGGTCAGGGCTGTGGCCACACAAAAACTAATAAAGTAATATAGTGGACAAACAAAGCAGTTTTGCTGAAGCAATGTATTTAGGAAAAGTCTTACATTCACATTAACAAGCAGTATAGATAGGATCCTTGTAATGGGACAACCCCTTTAAAAATAAAATAAAAAGCAAAATCAGAAAAAGTCAGAACATGATGACATCTTAGGTTTCAGGTCTTATTTGCATATTTCTTACCAAGAAGCTCCATAGTAGTGAATGGAGCACATACCTGTGCATTGGCATATCTTTCACAAGGTGGAGCTTTGGGTGCCCATTCTCTGGGTTACTAGGGGTCAAGGAGGTCAGTGATCTGAGACATTCCCTATACTGTGGCTATAGAGGATACATGTCTTTAAGACTGAAAGCCATACTTTTCAATGTATTTAGTGTAGAAAACTGGTGTTATTACACTAATATCCCATTGTTAGCATAACTCCCAACATTTCCTGTGATAGTGAAATGCGTCAGTAATATACAGTACATTGGCTGTCAGTACATAATATTACGACACTACTATAAAGATGTTGTAATTACTTATTACCAGTAGATGGTGCCAGAACACTAAATTACTTTAGGAAAACAGAGGTGCCACAGACAACTCAGACTGACTACTCATCTCTGCTCCCCCAGGAGAGCACAATGAGAGTGATAATCCAAAGACTGACCAAGACTAGTGTTACCAGAAAGTGCTGGCCACTAGGCTACCAGTTGAGATGTCATGGTTGCTGGTAACGGATGCGGACCACAGGTTATGTTGTGATCCGGGAATAAGAGGGATAATAATAGTGGTCGTAGAGTCCCCTCCCAATGCACTAGGCAGGACATTTCCTTACACTCTCCTACATGTAGTCAGGGGTCAGCACCGCTATGTAGGCCCATCCTGTGCTCAGTACTGAAACAAGACCTGTGTGAATTCACACATTGAGTTTTCCTCTACCATAAAACATCACCTGTTCTATTAAGCCAGCCTTGCAAGTAAGCCGGATAACAATCAATATAGACATCATTAATTCAAGTCACAGAAATTATCACCCAGCTTTCCCATAGCTTTGCATATGTGAAGCAGGTTTGCCTTTCAGCAGTTTGGGAAAGCTTAGTAAGATCTTATCAGGTTGCTTTAAAGTCTTGGTTGTCACACAGCTTTCAATATAAAAGGATGAATATAGAATTTGTCCCAAATGTTGTCTGCCAGTACACGGCTACTGTATGTCACAGTGGGTTAGCCACCAGAATTTTGCAGCAGCAACTTTGAGTACGTAATATTTTCGTAAAGCCTAAGAAGGTACTCTAACCCAAAGCAAATACTACCTGTCCAGTGGATTAATCATAACTAAGTCTATGAGAGAGAGGTTCATTTAAATAGCTGCCCCGTGGGTGCCAAACTGGAAAAAATTGACCATTTCAACATTTTTTCACTGCATTTTTATCCACAGTCATGTGAATAAGGGATTGTTCAGGGGTTATCCACATTCTAATATGCATGGCCTATCTTTAGGGCAGTTCATCGATATTAGACTTGGGGGGGCTCTGACAGCCAAGTTCCCCACTTTAACAGCAGCTCCGGGGCACAGCGGGTCCTTGTAATGTTTACATTCCAGGAACCACAGTGACCCCTAAAGTCACAGACCCCATAAGAGTCTCTATGGCTGCTGTGCCAGTAGTTATGCTACTGACTGGGAGTCCCTGCCTCCTCGCAGCTGTAGTATCCATAGCATATACTGTACAGTATAGGATAATGATGCCACGGGCAGGCCAGGATTTCCAGCATCATAGATCACCAGTTTATCTGTGTAAGTGACCACTAAAATAAACAGGTTTCATATCTGCTGTGCTGCGGATTTTCAGCATGTAAATGATCGTGCATTAAACTTAGTCCAGGGACTACAATTAATAATCCCTATTTACAATATTGGGAATAATTGGGGTTCCTATTGCTCAAATCACCAATCATAAGATTGGGGGTCCTCGAGTCTCTTGTGTTAATGGAGTAGTAGTGTGCTTGTATGACCACCTCTATATTCAATTCCCTGGGACTGAGAAAGTCAAGTACAGTGCTCTGTCAGTCCCATGGAACTAAATCTAGACAAGCCAAACAAGTGATTTGAGGACCCTCATTTTCATGACTGGTAGGGTTTCAGAGGTGGAACCCCTGGCAGACCGAACAACAGAGACCCATGCGTTGATGTGAACCTAGTCTAAGATTGAAAGGGAGTACCTCTTTAATGTATTCAAATGAATGATTTGAGTTATAAATATATGTATGACTATGTTCACACTGCTAATTAGTGGTCCTTTAAGAGGCTCTGCTGGCTGTATTTTTTTTTTTTACATTAAAAACGAAAACCCCTGAGTCAATGGGGTTCCGCAGCGTCCTTTTGAAGGGGTTGTCCAGCTCCAAATCGATTTTTTCATATTGATGACCTATCTGCAGAATATTCGTTATTGGAATAATCAAATAGATATTTGGATAAATTGCCCCTCACAGTTTAATTGCATACTCCATTGGAATGCTAATTGCACCTGAGACACAAAACAGACTGTGATCTGACAGGGTAATCCGATTATATACTGTCCATAAAAGCCCAGTAAGAGAAGAGAAGTACTCACTGACATGGTGCTGCAGTTCATTGTAAGCTACGTCACCTCAAGTACTTCATATACATCAATAATGTGCAGGATTTAGGGAGCAGAATCTTTTGTTGTTTTCATCAAGAAGATAGTTATTCCTCTATACAAATCACTTGTATGACCTCACATAGAATGTGTCCAAATGTGGGACCTTGTATACAAGAAGGACTTACAGTTAGGGCCAGAAATATTTGGACAGTGACACAATTTTCGCGAGTTGGGCTCTGCATGCCACCACATTGGTTTTGAAATGAAACCTCTACAACAGAATTCAAGTGCAGATTGTAACGTTTAATTTGAAGGGTTGAACAAAAATATCTGATAGAAAATGTAGGAATTGTACACATTTCTTTACAAACACTCCACATTTTAGGAGCTCAAAAGTAATTGGACAAATAAACATAACCCAAACAAAATATTTTTTTTTTCAATATTTTGTTGTGAATCCTTTGTGTTATGTCAGTCCAGGTAGCTGCAACGGGGCTAAGGAATAGCAGTAGGGAATCTCGCCCTGCACTACTCCCACTAGCTATCCCGGTCCCTACCTCACGGGTGTTGGTCGGCTGTACTCAGGCTAAGCCTGACCCCGACAGCTCCTCTCTCACTGATACCGTAGGCCTAGAGGGAAGTGGGAGAAGGAATGCCCTATAAGACCTCTAGGGACTGGAGACTAAAGGGGGTCACCCCTAACGAACAAGTGAAGCTGCTACTGACAGGGACTGACAAGGGTGTGCGCTGACTAACAACACAAGCAGCACACAGGAAAAATGTGGGAAAGGATTCCCCCAAACCAATATGGGAAGGAACCATACACTAGGAAACAAACACAGGGAAACTGAGTAGAAATCAAAGGATAAGGCAATTCACTCACACAGTCAATTATACACAGAGGGAGGATTGGTGAACACAGAAGGGAAAACACACAAACCAACTCGTTCACCCAAACCTCCCAAAAACCAACCACGGAACTTCCTCTATCCAAGATAACCACCTACTCCTCCTGCTAAGGCCTAGCTCTGTAAAAGCGACACTCAGCACAGAACCATGGGAGGCATGGGTTTAAATACAGAGTAGAGACCACTCCTCCCAGGTGCAAATGGGAGGACAGACTAATTAACCAGGAAATAAAGCTGCCTACCAGCAGTGCGCGCGTGCAAGTCAGAAGGTGTGCACCAATACCCACGACAGGACATCCCCGCAGCGCCAGGATGCCACCCCAGACACTGCGCAGCCAAAAACTCCCCAGGTAAGAAAAATAGAAAGTAATGAACCTAAATACTCCTAACACTTTGGAGGCAATCACTGCCTTAAGTCTGGAACCCATGGACATCACCAAACGCTGGGTTTCCTCCTTCTTAATTCTTTGCCAGGCCTTTACAGCCGCAGCCTTCAGGTCTTGCTTGTTTGTGGGTCTTTCCGCATTAAGTCTGGATTTGAGCAAGTGAAATGCATGCTCAATTGGGTTAAGATCTGGTGATTGACTTGGCCATTGCAGAATGTTCCACTTTTTTGCACTCATGAACTCCTGGGTAGCTTTGGCTGTATGCTTGGGGTCATTGTCCATCTGTACTATGAAGCGCTGTCCGATCAACTTGGCAGCATTTGGCTGAATCTGGGCTGAAAGTATATCCCGGTACACTTCAGAATTCATCCGGCTACTCTTGTCTGCTGTTATGTCATCAATAAACACAAGTGACCCAGTGCCATTGAAAGCCATGCATGCCCATGCCATCACGTTGCCTCCACCATGTTTTACAGAGGATGTGGTGTGCCTTGGATCATGTGCCGTTCCCTTTCTTCTCCAAACTTTCTTTTTCTTTTTCTTCCCATCATTCTGGTACAGGTTGATCTTTGTCTCATCTGTCCATAGAATACTTTTCCAGAACTGAGCTGGCTTCATGAGGTGTTTTTCAGCAAATTTAACTCTGGCCTGTCTATTTTTGGAATTGATGAATGGTTTGCATCTAGATGTGAACCCTTTGTATTTACTTTCAAGGAGTCTTCTCTTTACTGTTGACTTAGAGACAGATACACCTACTTCACTGAGAGTGTTCTGGACTTCAGTTGATGTTGTGTACGGGTTCTTCTTGACCAAAGAAAGTATGCGGCGATCATCCACCACTGTTGTCATCCGTGGACGCCCAGGCCTTTTTGAGTTCCCAAGCTCACCAGTCAATTCCTTTTTTCTTAGAATGTACCCGACTGTTGATTTTGCTACTCCAAGCATGTCTGCTATCTCTCTGATGGATTTTTTCTTTTTTTTCAGCCTCAGGATATTCTGCTTCACCTCAATTGAGAGTTCCTTTGACCGCATGTTGTCTGGTCACAGCAACAGCTTCCAAATGCAAAAACCACACACCTGGAATCAACCCCAGACCTTTTAACTACTTCATTGATTACAGGTTTACGAGGGAGACACCTTCAGAGTTAATTGCAGCCCTTAGAGTCCATTGTCCAATTACTTTTGGTCCCTTGAAAAAGAGGAGGCTATGCATTACAGAGCTATGATTCCTAAACCCTTTCTCCGATTTGGATGTGGAAACTCTCATATTGCAGCTGGGAGTGTGCACTTTCAGCCCATATTATATATATATATAATTGTATTTCTGAACATGTTTTAGTAAACAGCTAAAATAACAAAACTTGTGTCACTGTCCAAATATTTCTGGCCCTAACTGTAACCGAACTTGAGAGAGCAGAGAAGGGCGACCAAGAACATTTCTCTGATATGGGGCAAATGGCTTCAGCCTCATGGGGTTTTTTTTGTGTTTTTGTGTATCAACACTGTAGGATTATAGGTTGGACATGATGGACCTGTGTCATCCTCCAACCTCCAACTATTACTTACTATTACTAAGTGCTCTACATGGCAGACAACACAGCAACTAGACTTCCCCCAGCACCTCAGGGACAACTATAAATAAGGAATGGACCCTACATAGGATAAAACTGCTAAATAAATGCAGAGTACAAGTCTTTCTGACTACACAGAAGATTATGCAACAACATTACTCAGTGTAACTCAAAGACACATCCTTATGTGTTAATCCTATGTGAGACAGTGTCATGGCCTTCTATGTGTCACACCTCTTCTATAAAGTCGCTATCTGCACAGATTTTGGCAATGTCATAATTTTCAAAAATAGTTTTTAAAAATGTCTTGTTTCTGCTGATACTGTATAATGGTCTGACCTCATTTCTCAGGTGTGTCATGGACCTTGTCCTATTAAAAACCTGACACTTTCATGCAGTAGTTTTGCCAAGTGTATGTTGTTAGTTTTCAGGAAATTCTTCCCCCGGTCCTTTTAATAGCATATTTAGCTGAGAGGTCAGCGACATCAGCCCTGTCATCCATCACGACCTGTACAATGTGCCCTTAATGTGCCAAGGCAGCGGCTGGGATGTGAAATTCATGCGCTCATTATTTTCTAGGGTATTTTTGTGGTATAGATTGCAGAACTTCCATAAAAATAGGCACCAAATTTATTTGTGTAAGTGACCACTGGGATAAACAGGTCTGATATCTGTCCATGTAAAATCCCTTAGGAAATGTCCTAAATACCTGTAAAGTCAGGGCCTGAATATGATTTCAAGAGAGAAGAAAGAGTAAATTTATCTATTTTTTTTACCATAGTAAAATGTAGTTTAGGATCCAAAAATATTCATAAAATAAAAACAGTATACATGTTTGTTACACTAGGTTCACACTAGCGATTGGGTTTCCGACCCTCATGTCCGCTCGAGAACCCAAAAGAAGGAAACACTATCCACTTAAAAAGTGATTTCCGCTCAGTTTTTGATGATTTTAGGCTAAGGGTCCATGGAACGTGGCGGCAACGCATCATGGTTCTTCCCGCATCGCTTTAAACAGAAAGTTCGCAGAGTTTTCCTCTGCGGCCTTTCTGTTACAATTATATCTATTGGGAAACTGCCGGTGTTTCCGTATGCCATATTCCGTATGCACAGCAGTTTTTACTGCAAAGTGGGCATGGGATTCACTAGAATCCCATCCACTTTGCCCATACAATAAAACGCTGCGACTTTTCCAGCAGCGTTTCCTCCGCAGGCAAATTGCGACGTTTCCATCCCGTGGGGCCCTGGCGTTAAGCGGAATTTGGGACAGTGTGCTGAACGCTAGTGTGAACCTAGCATAAGCAATCTACACTAACCTTATAGAGATCTACTTAGAAGGGGGATATGTGTCGGGTTGCTATCCTCTCTCACATTAGACACAAAAGCATTTGCCACCATATTGGTTTCATACAAGCAGTTGGAGCATAAAGGGATCAGGTTAACTTTGTTCATGTAGAGATTGAACTTTTTGTTATATCGTACAATGAATGCACCTCTTTATAATATATCATTCTACCACAAGACTGGATAAGTTAGGGTAGCCATTGCAGCTAAAAATATCCCAGTCTTGTTCTCTGCACTTTAATACCTTGGTGGCTAAGGACTTCCACTAGGTGCCAAATGCATCAAGCTCATAATAACAACTTATGATAAGGGACATGAAAGCGATAGGGCATGAATTTTGGTTTGGTTGGGGGTCCTGCTCTCAGCACCCTCGCAGATCATATGCTTACTTGCCATACTTATAATAGCGATCGTAGTGAGTACTGCAACATTTGTCCCATTCACCACAATTCCGCCAATCCAACATTCTAAAATTTCTACTTTCCTAAACACATTCATGCTAAGGCCCAATTTAGAGACCTGCAGCAAAAGAGCGCTGCAGGAAAACCCAGAGCAGCAACGCATTCCACATCCCTGCTGAGTCTTGCTGAGGCTACATCAGTCACATTATATATGTCCATGTGACGTCCAACTTTCAGCACAGTATATAGAGGCAAGCAGGGACCACTGGAACTGTGTTGCTCAAGTGTCAGGGGGTCTTATAGATAAGTAAAGCTTCTTATATTATTTTATGCTATTTCCTACCATCGCACCGTTTTTGGTTGATCCTCTAAAAGATTTAGCCTTTCTGTAAAAATGAGTGTGGGGTATCGGTTGTTTCCATACAACTGTTTCTGTTATTTGCAATAAACAATAACGTCATAGACAAACAGACTTTTAGGCATGGGTGTTATTATTAAATCAAATGCTGGTTTGGAATGTAACTATAATAGGATATTGATTTCTTTAGAGCATCCTAGTATATTTTACTTACGGTTTATCCATGTACCACGTGTGGGTATTGACTGCATTGAATCAGACTGGTGGTTAATGAATAGTTGGAGATGAAGTTATGGCCCAATTTACAAACAGCGATCTATGTGCAACAATTCAAAGTGTAATAAAGCTTCTCCTTCCCTGTTATTACATTGTGACCTCCATTATTATGTAGCCGAGATAGAGGTCTGCGTGAATATCAAGGACCAAATAGTATTCAGGATCAGTTTGGCATGGTACAGATAAAGTACGTGACATAATGCTGGTAGAATACCGTCTGTTATATACATCTTAGGGGGCATTCACACGACGTAACGCGGTGTTAATTCTGACACATAAACTCGTGTCAGAATCAGCACTGTAAAACAGAATTCCATTGACTTCAATGGATTCCGTTTCGCGCGCATAACATATTGAAATCAATGGGTTAAAAAGCCTCCCATTGATTACAATGTGTTACATGCGCTAAATGGAACCCATTGAAGTCAATGGGATTCTGTTTTGCAGCGCTGATTCTGACACGAGTCTACGTGTCAGAATCAACACAGCGTTACATTGTGTGAATGCCCCCTAATAGTTGATCGCCACAATGTGTGGGGGCACAGAAAATAACCACACACATTGTGACACCCAACTAATATATATACAACAGACTGGTACTCAATCAGAAGAGGGACAACATTATGTAATGCTCCAAAAGTTCTTTTGCCCATCCAAGTCTTGCTAAATGCTGACTTATTTTCCACAAATCTCCAGTCTACAAATTATTAACAGGGGGAAAAAATGATTAAATGTTCATATTGTTGTGTCTGTTTAAATTCCTGCGTCTGAACAGCACCTGGTTGAATAGGGTTTTATTTTAGTATGGAAATGTTCTTCACTAATCAAATACCGCCATCCAGCCATCACAAAACCTTCTCATCAGCAATCAACTGGAATAGGCTGTATGAATAGAAACTCCACTAACAAACATTAGACTCAAGTGCGTTGAGAGCAGAAATACTGTAATCCCAGGGAAAATTGCAATCAGTGATACTAGACAAATCCAAAAGACAAGATGTTCCTGGGGCAAATAAGCCACAGTGCTGTAATGTTTCTCCTGCTAACTAAATCTGAATGATTGTGCAGGTTATTGTGGATGCCGTCTGAATACAGGTGTACTGGCATCCAATAGATCTCTTATCATTTGTGCTTTATTGTTGAAAATTAGATATCAATTGCCGGGTCATGAGATGAAGGTGACAGTTAATGGGCACACATACTGATCAGCCTACAGGTGCCTTTTCAGAATAAGCTGTGATGTTTCTGTACAAAAGGAGGTAACATTATTTCTGGTCATTATACGACTTATATTCTGTATACTTTATCTGGATCTGGTGAGTAGCTGCTGTTGAAATGGAAGTGCACAGCTACATTCAGCCAGGCTATAGTCAGGCTGACTGCACAGTGTAGGAAAAACACCCCTTGAAGTGGCCACCACGTCAAAATGCGGTCCAAAAAACTCCCATGTGAACCCGTAGGATGGTGAGGAAGGCCTATAATAGAGCTAAACATACTTCGAGAGTGGATCTCCTTACCGATTCCCCACCTCCTCTTAAGGATTCTAGTAGACCAAAAGAAACTCATTTCATCACCCAATATCACTCCAGATGGGGTGAAATGCGCGGAATTTTGAATAAATTTTGGCCTATCTTGACTGGTGATCCAATTTTGACTAAATATGTGAAATCTTATCCCAGCATAATTCCAAGAAGGGCTAGAAATTTAAAAGATATATTGGTGCATAGCCACTATGAGACGAAGCCAGTTGGCATCTTTGGCTCTAGACAACCATCCCCAGGTTGTGTACCATGTGGGAAATGTATAGCCTGTCCTAATATTATCAGGGCCCAAAATTTCTCAAACTCTAGGGGAGATAGAATGTTTCAAATTAGAAAACGAATTACGTGTCAAACTAAAGGTGTAATATATTATGCTACTTGTCCCTGTAACATGATTTATGTGGGCTTGACCACGAGAGAGTTGAAAACGAGAGTAAGGGAGCACGTACGAGATATTTTGAATAACAGTGAAGGAAACATGGACCGTTTGAAGCCTATAGCAAGACACTTTGCGACCTGTCATAACAGTGACCCTACTCTGTTACAGGTTCGGGGAATTGACTGTGTTACGTCTACTATAAGAGGAGGAAATATTAAAAAACGATTGGCACAAATGGAGTCACGGTGGATATGGACCTTGGGGACAATGACTCCACACGGATTAAATGAAACAATTAATTTTGGCGTTTTCCTCTAGTCCTGTTTGTACCTGGATACCTCCCATTGCTCCACGATGGCCTTGTATGTATTTTAATTGTTTAGTGATTTAGTTATTTTATTTATGTATCCTTTTTGGTGTTTTGTATATGGTGTTTGTGTGTGTGTTTTTTATGTCATATTGTGGATATAAAGTTTTTTTCTTAGCTGTATTACTTTGTGGTGACTTTCTTTTTTTGTGTTTTTGATAGCGTTATAGCCTCAATTGGATGCTTAAGGGTTCGTCTTCCTGTTTATTCTTTCTTTGGACTAGAAGGGGCGACTTTCCTCATCATGATTGTGACACAAGAGAATCTTTTGGATCCAGGATATTTATGGACATTTTTATTTTTATTTATTTACACATATAATTTTTTAAGAAAATATTTTAATATATATATGTATTTTTTTGTTATTTTTATTAAATATAAAATTCACATAACTTTGGGTTTATTTATTTTTATATTGTATTTAACTATGCACTTTAATGATGGATTAGTTTCACAGCACTCATTATTGTTATATTGGGGGCGTTTTTTATGGTTTATTGTGGGGTAAATCATTATTTTATGGATATATATACATTTTTATTTTATATATCAATTGTCACAGATAATAGCTGTTGTCACGATACTGGGTTTTATATTAAGATTTTGCATTTTGGTTGGCATATATTTCCTATTTTAAGATAGGCTTGTCATTATAATAAATAAAGATGGTTTGGCACTTATTGACTCTTACTTTCTTCTTTTCACTGTTCACTCACTTTTCTTGCACTCTTTTTTCTTTTTTCTTCTTTCTTTTTTTCACTTTTATTATATCATACTCACCTTTTTATTATTATTTCCTTATTATTTTCTTGATTATTCATCATTTATATATATATATATATATATATATATATATATATATATATGTATATATAATTTCTCTATCGTGCTGGCTATATATGCTATCGGCACTAGATATGGGTAACTTTGTCCATGCCCGGCACGCATGCCCCTGCGAGCTACTTGGGTCGCGTGCGGCTGATGAAATCGAGGCTTGGCTCTTTAGCCGCGCCTCGGTTTCGGTTAGCCGATCACGTGGTCGGACTAAGCTATTTTCACGCAGTGGGCATGCGTCACAATGGGTGGGACGGTCTTTTCCCCAGTACACCTTCGTCCCGTGAACAGGAAGTATACTATTTGCGGCAATAGACTTAGACCCCTCCTCGACGCAGCTAAGCGGTTATTGGTTCCTCATCTTATGATGAGGTATATTTAAATCGCCACATGTATGCACCCGACTCCACCCCCGGAAGAAGGCCGGTCATACGGCCGAAACGCGCGTCGGGCTAGGATTCCCCACAGCCACGGGCTTCTGCAGACCATATCACTATGGGTAGGTGATTTATGTTCTTTCCCTTAGGCATGTCTGTTGGGCTTTCTATTATTCTATGTTGAGGACTAATTTTTTTATGTCTCTTTACTATTTAGTCTATTCAGACATGCTATGTAAGGGTATGGATTAACATGTACAGTATTTACTTGGTATGATTACACTGGGTTTCTCCTACCCTCTGATATATAATCTTTTGTGAATATACCTTTTTCTTTCCTCCCTTATATTGCATATACTTACATACTTTAGGAGGGAGATGATGTACACCTAGATATATATATGTGCCCATTTTGCCATGTGGGCAACAGGTAGTATCTTAGTGTCATTGTGTATTTCTATGTTTGTGGTCTGACAGTATTACACCCGTATTTGTGGGCTGTCCTTTTTGTTTGAATTATTGGTGTTCTATGTGTTTTTGTATGTTTGTATAACTTTTTACTATTTGATAATAAAGTATGTTATTTTATAATACTTTCTGTGTATGCTGAATACTTCATAACCTTTTTTTGGGATTATTTATATCCTGAACCGTTTGTCTCTCCCATGTGAACCCGGCCTGAGATTGTCGATATTTTACCACAATTTTGGTTCTCAAGTCATCAGACATTTATCTTCTCCTACTTCTGATTTTCATGCTTGGTGTGGCACAGGTATACAATGCAAAGAATGAGTTAACTTATGTCGTTTTCATCTGGGCTCAGGAGTGATTTTTAGATTACCCACACCTGTTACTTGCGTTTGAATGAGCATCACATTCTAGAGTTGGTCATATGATTGAGGACATTAGCACAATGAGGGTAAATTCACCTAGACTTTTTTGGCGAGGATTTTGGAGAAGAAAAAATCCGCTTCAGGAATTAGGAAAGTGTTTTGGTACTATTCCGTTATCGGGCCAGCAGAGCTTATCAGCACCAGCATCGGGACAGCAGCAGTCAGCATTTCAGCATTGGGAATGACATCTGAGGACTGACTGCTGGCCCGATGCTTGTGCCCAGCTCTCCTTCCATCTGCCCGTACCCCTCTCTGGCCCAGCTCTCCTTCCATCTGCCCCTCTCCCCGCCACGTGACTAGGCTTGACCGACATTACTAGTCGCCGGGACGCTGCAGGAAGTTTGTCCCTCTGGGTCACCATAGCTCCCCGCCGTTACTATGGTCAGCGCATCCCTGAATCTCCGCCGCCACTTTCAGGACCCTTTATTGAGCCCCGGTGTGTGCTATTTTTTTCCTTCCGGTCTCCGTTCTCTGTGCCGGCCATGGCTTCCAGTGCGAGCGTCTTTCTTTCCTCCTGAACGCTAATGGCCAGAATGAGAGCGCCGAGGTGAGGCCTAGTCGAGTGGCAGGGAGAGGGGGTACGGGGCAGATGTAAGAAGAGCTGGGGGGCAGCACTGGGAGGATGAATGGGGGCATTGATGTACTGGTTACTAGAGACAGGGCGCCAGCATCGGGCCAGCAGTCAGTCCTTGGGGCGGGCCAGAGAGGGGTACAGGGCAGATGGAAGGAGAGCTGGGCACAAGCATCGGTCCAGCAGTCAGTCCTCAGATGTCATTCCCGATGCTGAAATGCTGACTGCTGCTGTCCCAATGCTGGTGCTGGTAAGCTCTGCTGGCCCGATAACGGAATAGTACCAGTGTTTTTTCACATGAGGCATTTGCTGTAGCATTTTTTTGGAGGATTTTTTGAGGCGTTTTTAGTTTGTTTTTTTTTTTCCTCCAGGACAGTGTATGGTCCTTGAAAAAACTGCTAGTGGTTTTCCACCTCCCATTGACTCCCGTTGTTTTTTCAGGCGGAATCCGCCTGAAGAAAGGTCAGCTCGCTTCTTTTTTCTGTTTTCAGAAAAACAAATGCTAGTGGATCCTATAGAATGTCAGGATTTGAACCAGCGTATTGTGGCTTTCCTGATTGGTTCTCTACCTTGTGGCTATTTGCCTAGTTGTGTGTAGTCTGTATCTCTCTGTTGTATGTGCTTCTTTTTTGTCTGCTGGTGTTTGTAAGAGAAGGTTCACACGTGCGCCCGATCTCCATTTTGCAGGTTTCCGTTTCCTGCCCGAGACACTGGACAGGGGACGGAAACCGGTAGCAGTTTTCAAACTCATTCATTTGAATGGGTTTACGAAGTGAATGTCTTATGCTCTCCACGGCGAAACGTTTTTTTTTTAAAACCGGACACAAAGTCAGACATGCAGGACTTCTGCCGACAGAAAATGGAAACCTGCAAAATGGAGATCGGGCGCTGGTGTGAACCCGCTCTTAGCCTCAGGTGTGTTCATTTGTATCATCCTATCAGGTGTTGCCAGGCTCTATTTTAGGCTGGCTGTCTTTTCATTCCTTGCTGGTTTTTGTTGTAGCTGCAGCTAATTCTTGCCCCTAAGTGTAAATTCACACTGAGTAAACGCTAGCTTATTCTGAACGTAAAACACGTTCAGAATAAGCGGCGTCTAAAGCAGCTCCATTCATTTCTATGGGAGCGGGGATACGAGCGCTCCCCATAGAAATGAATGGGCTGCTTCTTTCACTCCGTGCAGTCCCATTGAAGTGAATGGGGAGTGCCGGCGTATACGGCAAGCTCTGCTCATGCCGGAGCGTACACGCCGGCACTCCCCATTCACTTCAATGGGACTGCACGGAGTGAAAGAAGCAGCCCATTCATTTCTATGGGGAGCGCTCGTATGCCGGCTCCCATAGAAATGAATGGAGCTGCTTTAGACGCCGCTTATTCTGAACGTGTTTTACGTTCAGAATAAGCTAGCGTTTACTCAGTGTGAATGCACCCTTATTCTGGAGATCTAGAGTTTTGCAGCTTCTAGACTGGGGGTAGTGGTGAGAGATTTCTTCTGTGAAGTTTGTCTTGGTTGTTGCCCTTAATACCTTTTCTCACTATTTTCCTACTTTCTGTGTTCAGTCTCTGTTGTGTGTTTGTGGGCATGCTGGGCTTGCTAGTTCGCCAAGTTCACCTATTCCTAGCACTTTGTCTTGCAGTAATCTTTTCGCTTGGGGTGCCCAAATTTAGAACATCACACCCTAGTATCTTGTAGCCCTTTCCCCTTTCTATTTGAATAGGTCTTTGTATTCAGAGAGAGAGTTGCTGCCAGGGCTATCCCGGGTAAGTTGACCAACACCTGCAGGCAGGGACTAGCTAGCCGCCATAGCGTAGGGACAGTTTTCCCTACTATGTTTTCTTAGATTCTTGTTGTATCCTTTCACATGGTTACCTGCTTTCCTGAGGTGGATTCCATGTCAAAATCTAAAAAACTCAGTGTGGACCCAGCCTGAGACTTCTGGGTTTGCTCTGCAAAGGGAATAATTGGGTCTCTGGGGGACCACACTATATATATATATATATATATATATATATATATATATTGTGCAATAAAGCTTATCCAGTTCAGGAAATGTGTTGGTATACTTTATTTTTTCCCTATATAACCCCTTTAATATAGCTACACTACAGTCATGGCCAAAACTTTTGTGAATGACACAAATCTTCTATTTTCACATGATCTGCTGCCCTCTGGTTTTTATGTGTGTTTGTCAGATGTTTTTATCACATACAGAAATATAATTGCAGTCATATTATGAGTAACAAAAGCTTATATTGACAGTTAGAATGAGTTCATGCAGCAAGTCAATATTTGCAGTGTTGACCCTTCTTCTTCAGGACCTCTGCAATTCTCCCTGGCATGCTCTCAATCAACTTCTGGACCAAATCCTGACTGATCGCAGTCCATTCTTGCACAATCAATGCTTGCATTTTGTCAGAATTTGTAGGTTTTTGTTTGTCCACCCGTCTCTTGATGATTGACCACAAGTTCTCAATGGGATTAAGATCTGGGGAGTTTCCAGACCATGGTCCCAAAATCTCTAAGGAGGACATAAGGACATTTATTATATCTCCTTATCTTTACTTTGTTTACAATTGCTACTTTTAATCCCCTTATCTGTCCTCTAGGGGCCCAGAGAACTTTTGCTATCAGCATAAAAAGGTGTCGATATGCAATCAGTATGTGCATCAGTCCATTTTGAAGTGGATGGCATACTGATGTGTGAACATACCCTTAGTGGCCCCAGGAAGTATAATGCCCCCTTAGTCCGTAAAACATATGCTGTCCTCTTAGTGCCCCACACATTGTAATTCCCCCTTAGTGCCTCATACAGTATAATTTCCCCTTAGGTCTTCCCATACAGTAGAATGCTCAGTTAGTATCCACCACAGAGTATGATACACCCTGTAAACACGGCACCCTCTTATTAGTCTTGTGGCACAAAATTGGAATATTAACAGATGTAACTGTTTAGTTGTATTGTGCACGGTCACAAACAGCAACTTAAAGCAGCTTCAGCGGGATAGCGAAAAGTAAAATAAAATGTCCTTAATTTGCAGGTACAAACAGACTCCATGTTCTGCGCTTCTCACCAGACTCAGTGGGTTCTGTCCAAGCTTGCCCTCCACTTAGCTCTGTAGCAATATAAGTTCAGGTTTAGCGCTCCCATATGGTGTTCCTCCAGCACACATTCTTTTCCCCCTACGCCAAACAGCAGCACAAGATGGGGTATTCCTGCCCCTGTGTGCTGTTAGGACAGGTGGAACTTTTAATTAGCTAACAGTTTTTCCCCCTATAAGAGGCCAGAGCGACCTCCTCCCCCCTGTGTTTTTTTCTGTCCTGTGCGACTGGACAGGTGGAGGAGGCTGTTGCCTCCTCTATGGTTTAGAATAAGGTTAGATCCTTTCTTCTCTTTCCCTTCTTTCTGAGTGAAAGATCTAGGTTTATACTGCAGTCTTTTGTCTTACCTGCCTTGTGCAGGTTACTGACTTTTTCAGCTGCAGTTCATTTACTGCCCTGCAGTAAGGTAAGCCGTGTCCTCTTTCAGCTTTCCCTCTGTGTTCACTGCAGAGACTAAAAGCACTAATTTCTATTGCTATGGGCACTCTGTCAACTTCACAATATCGAAGTCGATTCACCGCCATTATGGTAAGATCCAACCAAATTTTTTTATTTCTTGCGGTTTTTCAATGTGCATTTAATTCCTAAGCGGGGACTATATGCTGTGAACCTAAAAGAAGGGTTCAGATACCTATGTACTGTCATTACTTATTAGGTGCATATTTGCTTATTGCTCACATGATGGTGGATGCTCTAAGGCAATTTGTTGTAAGGTTATGCATGTCTGCACTGCTGTCAGTACGGGGTCCTCCAGCTAGGAGCCCTTCATTTATTGTTGTCATCTCCTGGGTGAAGGAGTACATGAGATTTCTGGTAAGGTTCCCTCTCCCAGTTTTCATAAGAGGTCTTACTTAGAAATAGAAGCCCTAGTGGCTCAAGCTGTAGGGTTACAGACTTGTATGCCTGAATCCACAGTATCCTGGGTTCAATCCCTGTTGCACTTTGCATTTGTGATATTAAAAAAAAAAAAAAAAAAAAAAAAAAAAAAAAAGTTAATAAGGTACTTGTGGTTCTCATGGTCCATTCACATGGAGAAAGTCTCTAAACTTCATGCTGGACTCTGTCTGCTTGAAAATCTCCCTCCTCTAGGTGGGAAAAGATCATATCAGCAGTGCATTATTTATAGGTAATACAGCGGGTTTCCATCCTAACTGCCAAAGGTCACTGGATCTTATGTAAGGGTCTGCAGTTGCAGTCCCTTGGGCCATATAGCGCATGCGGCCTGCAGAAGGCAAGTCTGAGGCCTGGAATCACAACCCGTGGGGCCTGGAGGGGCTTCATTTTAAGGGCTGGATGTCCATGTCCAGATAGTCTGGACCCTGTTGACCACAGAGACAGCCCTCTCCGGTAGAGAGCGCATCTACAGGAGATTCCCATACGGGCAATGAGGAATTGGATGGAGGAGGTTGTGTCATCCAGCTGACAAAAAACTCAGCAGTCTGGGTCAAGCCAATTTAGTTATTCCTCAAAATTTGTCTTTCATCCAGGTGGTGTTCCATCTTAAGGACGGGATGTCCATGGTCCAGCTAGCGCTGGACCCTGTTGACTATAAACGCCCCTCTCTCACTAGTGGGGCGAATCTAGAGAAAAGTTCCATAGGAATAAAGTGGAATTGGATGAAGAGTTCATGGTCCAGTTTACCTGGACCCTGTTGCCCACTGATGCATCCCTCTCTGGTGGAGAGTGTCCACGGTCCAGCTAAGGCTGGAACCTGTTGACTACCTATGTCTCCCTCTCTGGTGGAGAGCACATCCAGATAAGCGTTCCATAGGAGGAACATGAAATTGAATGTAGAGTCCACGGTCCAATTTATCTGGACCCTGTTGACCACTGATGCATCCCTCTCTGGTGGAGAGTGTCCACGGTCCAGCTAAGGCCGGACCCTGTTGACTACCTATGTCTCCCTCTCTGGTGGAGAGAACATCCAGATAAGCGTTCCATAGGAGGAACATGAAATTGAATGTAGAGTCCACGGTCCAATTTATCTGGACCCTGTTGACCACTGATGCATCCCTCTCTGGTGGAGAGTGTCCACGGTCCAGCTAAGGCCGGACCCTGTTGACTACCTATGTCTCCCTCTCTGGTGGAGAGAACATCCAGATAAGCGTTCCATAGGAGGAACATGAAATTGAATGTAGAGTCCACGGTCCAATTTATCTGGACCCTGTTGACCACTGATGCATCCCTCTCTGGTGGAGAGTGGCCATGGTCCATCTAACGCCAGACCCTGTTGACTACCTATGCCTCCCTCTCTGAGGAGAGCACATCTAGATCGGCTGGGTAGGCTATTTGGTCTCATCATATGTCCGCCTGATCACGGCTTATCCAAGATCCATCGGTCCTTCAACTTGTTCAAGCCAGACAAATACGTAAGGACCCTCCCTCTCAAGGGCATCAAGCAACTTTATCTAGACAGCTCTCCCATTCGGCAAATCCTTGGCCCCCCACACCTTCACAAAGGTAGTGGCCCCGGTCGTAGCCGCCCTGCGCCTCCAAGGGATCTTATTGTCCCATAACTAGACGAATGGCTCCTAAAAGCCCGGTCAAAGGAGGTGCTTGCCACACAGTTGGAATCCACTGTGGCTTTCCTAAATGAGCTGGGCTGGCTAATAAACTGGCAGAAGTCGGTAGTGGTTCCATCTACCCCGATTCAATTTCTGGGTTTATCTTGGATTCTCTCAGCATGATGATCTCCCTGCCTCCTCCTTGGAAGGAGAAGATTGGTCAAGCGGCTCATCACCTATCCACAACCCGGAAGGTTACTATCAGGACCGCCATGAAGGTCCTAGGTCTCATGTCCGCAGCCATCAAGGCAGTTCTGTGGGCCCTATGGCACATGCGCCCCTTACAGTGCGAGATCCTGAGAGTCGGGAACCACAGTCCTTCGGGGCTACAGAAGCCTATCCAGTTATCCATCAGAACCCGTCGATCACTGGCTTGGTGGTCCCAGCTCAGAGATGGGAAATCCACGGTCCAGACATCCTGGACCCTGTTGACCACAGATGCCTCCCTCACAAGATGGGGAGTGCTTCTGGGGGAGACCCCGGTACGTGGGACCTGGAACCAGCTTAGAGAAGGCTCATTTGTCCAACTGGCGAGAGCTCACTGCGGTGCACCGTGTGCTTCTAATGTTTGCACCCCACCTGCAAGGGAAAGCTGTGAGAGTGAAACAGACAACTTAACAGCAGTCCGATATATCAGCAAACAAGGGGGGAACCAGATCCCCCTTGCTTCTGCAGGTGACAAATCTAATATTCTCCTGGTGGAGAGGAATCTTTCACAACTATCAGCGGTTCATATTCAAGGTGGGCTGAACATCCTTGCGGATCAGCTAAGCAGAGGCCTGGTGATGACAGGCGAATGGTCCCTAAATCCGGACATCTTTCATCATCTCACTGAGATGTGGGGTCTCCCCGAGGTGGACCTGATGGCCACCCAGTACAACGCCAAAGTGACAAGGTTTTGCTCCCTCTACCAGGAAGACAATCCTTTGGCGGTAGATGCCCTGTCAATACCTTGGAGGTTCAAACTGGCATACGTTTTTCCTCCTATTCTGATGATTCCGAAGGTATTGGCGAAACTCAGGCAGGACCAGACTTCGGCAATAGTGATCATGCCGTTCTGGCCAAAAAAGGGCATGGTTTACCCACCTCATCCTAATGAGTCAAGGGACCTACTGGAGGCTTCCACAAGTCCAAAACCTGGTAATTCTGAACTGACAGCTCTGCCAGGACCTGGACAGGTTCAACCTCATGGCCTGGAGGTTGACTGCATCGTATACGGAGATAGACGATTATCCCAGGCCGTTCTAAGAACGTTGGCCCATTCAAGAGCGGATTTAACTAACAGGAGTTACCAAAGGATCTCGGATAGGCAGCTTAATAACTCTGCTATCGAATCGGTCTTGGAGTTCCTACAGAGTGACCTGGATAAGGGGCTAACTCCAGCTACCCTGAAGGTTCATGTTTCAGCACTTTCCGCTCTTCTAGGGACCTGGTTATAACAAGATCCTCTATTAAAGTAATTCCTTAAAGGGGCCTCTAGGCTCCGCCCTCAGATGCAGCCCCCTGTCCCGCAATGGGACTTGGCTGCGGTTCTTCAGGGGCTTTGTTCTCCCCCGTTTGAACTCTTAACAGAAGTGGACTGGAGATATCTCTCCTACAAGGTAACCTTCTTGTTGGCAATTACCTCTGCCAAAAGGATTGGAGAATTACAAGCTTTGGCTGCCTCGGAGCCATTCATTACCTTTTTCCCTGATAGGGTTCAACTTGGGTTCATCCAGGGATTTTGTCCTAGGGTCGCATATATCTGCGCATATATTTGGATTGTACAGCTTCCTTTCGAAGAACCTGCTCATCAATACCTACGGCCGTAACAAAGGTGTTAAAGCCACCCTGTCAAGATGGATCAGGGAGGCCATCGCTTGCTCTCTTCGCGCTCAAGACCTACCAGTACCGGAATTGGACCAACTTCCCGGTCAGAGAGACGCTCGCTCTCCTTAGAGCAGATATGTTCCGCTGCTTCCTGGAGTTTTCATCTGATGTTCGCCAGACACTGCAGATTGGACTGGCGCAGCTCAGAGGCCACAGCCTTCGGACATTCTGTCTTGGCATCTGCTTGCCAAGATCTCCCACCCTAGTTGGAATTTTACTTGCTAGATCCCCATCTTGTGCTGCTGTTTGGCGTAGGGGGAATGGAAGATTATAAAGATAATCTGTTTTCCCTTAGCCCAAACAGCAGCACAAGGCTCCCTCCCATTGTTTATGGTAATGTTTGTATTGTTATATTGCCTTTTATACTTTTTGACTAACACAGGGGGGAGGAGGTCACTCTGGCCTCTTATAGGGGGAAAAACTGTTAGCTAATTAAAAGTTCCACCTGTTCTAACAGCACACAGGGGCAGGAATACCCCATCTTGTGCTGCTGTTTGGGCTAAGGGAAAACAGATTATCTTTATAATCTTCCATTCTACCAGCTTTTACTTTGTTAATGTCTGCACACCTGGCAAAGCAAGTTCAGGTTACACCAGGACTGGACTATGGCAGTGAACCTACTACACAGGACATTCCCGGACCCAAACTTCATACCTTGCTGAGACCAGAAATCTGAGTGGCACATAACTGCCATCAACCACTCAACATGTATACATCCATTATTTTCTCCCCATACATTACATACAGTATAATACCCCTAAATATTACTCACATAGAAATTGTATGCTATAAAAAGTTCTGCAATACACTCCATGTCCCGTTCCAATGAGGAACAAACTCTGCTGACAACCTCTTGTCTGTAGAGTTTGTAGCCTGGCATAGGAGAGGTGATAGAGTCCTGGGTTCAAATCCTACCAAAGACAATATCTGCAAGGAGTTTGTATGTTCTCCCCGTGTTTGCGTGGGTTTCCCATACTCCAAAGACAAACTGATAGGGAATGTAGTTTGTGATCCCTATATGGGGCAGCGAATGTCTGTGAAGCACTGTGGAACATGATGGCGATATTAAAATAAGCAAAATAAATAATAACACTGCCTAGCACCTGCTACCAAGTCACAGATAATGGGGGTCACAAGGTAATTAATGGGGCGAAGAAACTAATGGCTCCCTGCCCAACCATTGTATAGTCATCCTGGGGACGCATATACAGTTGAAATGTAATATACTGCTAGATAAAGGGGGTCCCGGATCAGCATTAACTCTTTTTTACTGATTCTCTGAGCCAGCTGTTTTTTAACAATCAGTTCAGTAGAAGAGGCTGGATCCCAACCCTAAATATACAGAAGTTACTTTATACCACAAGGCGAGAATGGATCCTTTCCTCCACTGCACGTTCAGCCTGACCACATGATGGATGGGATCGTTGGAGATAGCCAAAGTGCAGCATTTAACTATATCTTGCACTCCCATTAAAGTGAGTAGTAGCGTTAGAGATTAGAGATGAGCGGGTACTGTTCGGATCAGCCGATCCGAACACCCCGCTCTATAGAAATGAATGGATTCACCTGGTACTTCCGCTTTGACGGCGGCTGGCCGCTTAACCCCCCGTGTGCCGGCTACGTCCATTCATTTCTATGCGAGCATGCTGTTCGGATCGGCTGATCCGAACAGTACTCGCTCATCTCTATTAGAGATAGCTGAGTGCTTTACTTTGCCTGACTCCAGTGGGATCAATAGGATCGCCGTTCACTACCTGTCAACCCTATTGTTTGTCAGGCTGAAAGCACAGCAGGGGTTAAAGACCATGATCCACAGGCATCCCTGCGATTAGACCCCATGATAAGGTATTTATCCTATTCCTACAGGTACTTGCGTTGCATAACCTCCACATTATAGTGCAGTACTGCCTTACAACACTAGATGGTAATATAGAACAATACAAAAGACAATGTCATAAATCTCATTCCAAGTCTTCATGCTGGCAAAAAAAAAATGAAGGATCGGTCATTTCTGTTACTCCTGTATATTGAAAAATAACTTTTTAATCCCCTACAGAGAATTCATTTTTGTAACACTGTAAACTTTCTTATTTCCTCCCTGTGTTATACATGGGCTCCTGCTACTCTTTCATTTTCGGGATATTCCTGCAAACATGCAACAGACTATTTTACTCTTTTTCTGACAAGTTTTGAGCTTATATGCAAGTACATATACAGAATGACGGTCCTATTACCATAAAGCTGGAGCAACCTCAACAGCTGACCCACAACATGTGAGGAAACGGCAGGGAATGACTATAAGGAAATATTAAGTCAATTATTGTTATCATCATCATCATTATATGCCAAGCCATTATATAAGTGTGCACTAAAATAACATAGGCTGCACACAACTGAACACTGAGGGCCAGTATATGAAGTACAGTGCGGGTGGGTGCGGTATATAATAGACATGGTTGTCTTGAATTATTGCTTTATGCTCATATTTCATTCAAGAGTATTCTGAAATGTAGTGAATTTGCAATACTAAGCGTAGAATAAAAAATACTCTGGGGCTCAACAATCGAGTGGTAAGAGCAGAGACTAGACCCCAGCGATCAATGGCGTTACTTTATGAGATAGGGATACCCCTTTAAGTACACAATGAGAACTTAATGACATATGGTTATAGGTAGTTGTTATACTAGGCAGTGTTTTCTATTTGTTGAGCTCTGTTCACACAGTGTGGATTGTTTACATTTGCTGATTTCCATATGTCAAGCAAATCTCTCAACATGTGCACTGAATATAAATCCCTGATGTATGTGGCTGTATTCCATATGTTATATGTAGGCTGCCATGTATAGAAAACATGTACCATACTGTACATACTGTATGTGTATGTTCAGCATCCTATGTGGAAGAAGAAGTATATGCACTTGAAAAAGGTTGTAAAAAAAAAAAAAAAAAAAAAAGGAACCCATTGAAGTCAATGGGAGGCGTTTTTTTCTCAGTGCTGAAATTCCACACCAAATTCCTCACCATTTTTCCCCATGTGAATGGACCCTTATACAGTAGGATGATAGTTATCTATGAGGTGAGGGGCTCATACTGCTCCATATTGATTACAATACAGGACCATATGTCGCTGGGGGGCAGTAATTATTAGGATCATAGATAACTGTATTGCGAGGAATCCCTCTCTCAGTATATTGTTCAGGCCAGGAAATCCAGCCAACAGAAGGACCGAGTTTCACTTAAAGGGATCCAATCATACAAACACATTTTTTTCTTAGTAACCCGTCAGAATAGCCTTAAAGGCTATTTGTCTCCTACGTTTCGTTGTCTTCTCCGTGCCGCCATTCCGTAGGAATCCCGGTTCTTGTTGATATGCAAATTAGTTCTGTCGCAGCACTGGGGGCGGACCCCAGCGCTCAAACAGCACTGGGGGCGTCCCCAATGTTGCCAGAGAACTCTCTCCAGCGCCGCTTCCATCTTCATCAGGAACGTCCTCTTCATCCGGCGCAGGTCTCAGACTTCTAGGCCTCGGGCAGAGCAGACTGCGCATGCCTACAGGCCACGAGAAAATGGCCGCTTACAATACTGGGTAAACCCCCAGTGCTATGACAGAACTAATTTACATACTAACAAGAACCCGTCATTCCTACAGAACGGCGGCACGGAGAAGACAACGAAAGGTAGGAGACAAAATAAGAAAAAAATGTGTTTATATGATAGGATCCCTTTAAATTTACCCATTTCAATGTACGTTAAATATATGTGAGCAATGACTCTTGTTGTCCTGAAAACGGAAATGTAATGAATAGAGATGAGCGAACACTAAAATGTTCGAGGTTCGATTCGAACAGCCGCTCACTGTTCGAGTGTTCGAATGGGTTTCGAACCCCATTATAGTCTATGGGGAACATAAACTCGTTAAGGGGGAAACCCAAATTCGTGTCTGGAGGGTCACCAAGTCCACTATGACACCCCAGGAAATGATACCAACACCCTGGAATGACACTGGGACAGCAGGGGAAGCATGTCTGGGGGCATAAAAGTCACTTTATTTCATGGAAATCCCTGTCAGTTTGCGATTTTCGCAAGCTAACTTTTCCCCATAGAAATGCATTGGCCAGTGCTGATTGGCCAGAGTACGGAACTCGACCAATCAGCGCTGGCTCTGCTGGAGGAGGCGGAGTCTAAGATAGCTCCACACCAGTCTCCATTCAGGTCCGACCTTAGACTCCGCCTCCTCCGGCAGAGCCAGCGCTGATTGGCCGAAGGCTGGCCAATGCATTCCTATGCGAATGCAGACTTAGCAGTGCTGAGTCAGTTTTGCTCAACTACACATCTGATGCACACTCGGCACTGCTACATCAGATGTAGCAATCTGATGTAGCAGAGCCGAGGGTGCACTAGAACCCCTGTGCAAACTCAGTTCACGCTAATAGAATGCATTGGCCAGCGCTGATTGGCCAATGCATTCTATTAGCCCGATGAAGTAGAGCTGAATGTGTGTGCTAAGCACACTCATTCAGCACTGCTTCATCACGCCAATACAATGCATTAGCCAGTGCTGATTGGCCAGAGTACGGAATTCGGCCAATCAGCGCTGGCCAATGCATTCTATTAGCCCGATGAAGTAGAGCTGAATGTGTGTGCTAAGCACACTCATTCAGCACTGCTTCATCACGCCAATACAATGCATTAGCCAGTGCTGATTGGCCAGAGTACGGAATTCGGCCAATCAGCGCTGGCTCTGCTGGAGGAGGCGGAGTCTAAGGTCGGACCTGAATGGAGACTGGTGTGGAGCGATCTTAGACTCCGCCTCCTCCAGCAGAGCCAGCGCTGATTGGCCGAATTCCGTACTCTGGCCAATCAGCGCTGGCCAATGCATTCTATTAGCTTGATGAAGCAGAGTGTGCACAAGGGTTCAAGCGCACCCTCGGCTCTGATGTAGCAGAGCTGAGGCTGCACAAGGGTTCAAGCGCTAATAGAATGCATTGGCCAGCGCTGATTGGCCAGAGTACGGAACTCGACCAATCAGCGCTGGCTCTGCTGGAGGAGGCGGAGTCTAAGATCGCTCCACACCAGTCTCCATTCAGGTCCGACCTTAGACTCCGCCTCCTCCAGCAGAGCCAGCGCTGATTGGCCGAATTCCGTACTCTGGCCAATCAGCACTGGCTAATGCATTGTATTGGCGTGATGAAGCAGTGCTGAATGAGTGTGCTTAGCACACACATTCAGCTCTACTTCATCGGGCTAATAGAATGCATTGGCCAATCAGCGCTGGCCAATGCATTCTATTAGCGTGAACTGAGTTTGCACAGGGGTTCTAGTGCACCCTCGGCTCTACATCTGATGTAGCAGTGCCGAGTGTGCATCAGATGTGTAGTTGAGCAAAACTGACTCAGCACTGCTAAGTCTGCATTCGCATAGGAATGCATTGGCCAGCCTTCGGCCAATCAGCGCTGGCTCTGCCGGAGGAGGCGGAGTCTAAGGTCGGACCTGAATGGAGACTGGTGTGGAGCGATCTTAGACTCCGCCTCCTCCAGCAGAGCCAGCGCTGATTGGTCGAGTTCCGTACACTGGCCAATCAGCGCTGGCCAATGCATTCTATTAGCCCGATGAAGTAGAGCTGAATGTGTGTGCTTAGCACACACATTCAGCTCTACTTCATCAGGCTAATAGAATACATTGGCCAATCAGCGCTGGCCAATGCATTCTATTAGCTTGATGAAGCAGAGTGTGCACAAGGGTTCAAGCGCACCCTCGGCTCTGATGTAGCAGAGCTGAGGGTGCACAAGGGTTCAAGTGCACCCTCGGCTCTCCTACATCAGAGCCGAGGGTGCGCTTGAACCCTTGTGCAGCCTCGGCTCTGCTACATCAGAGCCGAGGGTGCGCTTGAACCCTTGTGCACACTCTGCTTCATCAAGCTAATAGAATGCATTGGCCAGCACTGATTGGCCAGAGTACGGAATTCGGCCAATCAGCGCTGGCCAATGCATCCCTATGGGAAAAAGTTTATCTCACAAAAATCACAATTACACACCCGATAGAGCCCCAAAAAGTTATTTTTAATAACATTCCCCCCTAAATAAAGGTTATCCCTAGCTATCCCTGCCTGTACAGCTATCCCTGTCTCATAGTCACAAAGTTCACATTCTCATATGACCCGGATTTGAAATCCACTATTCGTCTAAAATGGAGGTCACCTGATTTCGGCAGCCAATGACTTTTTCCAATTTTTTTCAATGCCCCCGGTGTCGTAGTTCCTGTCCCACCTCCCCTGCGCTGTTATTGGTGCAAAAAAGGCGCCAGGGAAGGTGGGAGGGGAATCGAATTTTGGCGCACTTTACCACGTGGTGTTCGATTCGATTCGAACATGGCGAACACCCTGATATCCGATCGAACATGTGTTCGATAGAACACTGTTCGCTCATCTCTAGTAATGAACATTAAAATAAACGTCCCTTACATGTACGTGTTCTTGTACATGGAGCCTAAGAACCAGTTTGCCAGTGTGGTGTGAAATGCAGCTCTGTACAAGTAACCTGTTATCTGTGACACTGAAAACTAAGAATACTTTTTTATAATTAGTGAATAATAATTTAATTTCTTTGTGGTTATTGCTGTACAACATAAGGAGTAACAGACAGACAGAATGACATCAATGGACTAGAGACTCTGAGACAGAGAAGATCAGCTACAAATATAATTGCATTACATGGTATCATCCCTGGCTCGGTAGGAAGCAGCAGACGTGTCCTTGTCTTACTTGTGTGTCTTTCATCTTGCTTAACTGATTGGGATTTTGTGTCTTGTCAGTGATTCCTGCTAATATATATCACAGTGTCTATGTCGGATCGTTTCCTCCTAAATAAAGTATGATATCTAGCAATATAGTCAGGGTATGGGGTTGGTAGGTGGGGTGGCATAGACACACAAGTCCAGTTTCTTTAGTCCAAAACAAAGGTAGAGTTTATTTTCACTCAAAAAAAAAGGTAGTGCAGCAACAAAAGGAAAAAATACAAAAATAAATACCTGCCCGGCTAGGCTCTAACTAAACATAGAATAGGTTACCTCACCTAGAATAACAGAAATCAAAAAGCCAGTTGAATCACTCAGGACACAGCTCCAAAAATATGACCTCTTACTTTGGCTCTCCAGTCAAGCTCTGCCCCCAGTCTGCTGCTGGAGCTGGCTTCTTAAAGGGGTTGTCCCATAACAAGGATCCTATCTCTACTGCTTGTTAATGTGGATTTAAGACTTTTCCTAAATACAATGCTTCAGCAAAACTGCTTTGTTTGTCCACTATCTTAATTTATTCACTTCATTGTTGACACTGCGTTTCTATGGCCCTTAGGATTATCTGCTCAAATGTCAAGTAACGTAGCTGCCTGCTCTCAGGGGGGAGGGAGGAGGGGCTAAGTGCACGGGAGCGAGCCTGTGTCTATAGCTGTTCATGTGTCTACACCACACATGTGACCTAGCTTCCTGCGCTCAGATAAAGGAGGGGGGAAATGAATGCTGCTTTCTTATATAAAACAGTCTAAATCCTAGTGGGCTAAAGGACCTGGTCCTTCTGCTCACTAGGATTTAGCTTTCCTATATAGAGCAGGCTAAAAGCTAGTGAGCAGAATGACCTTGTCCCTTGGCCCATTATGATTTAGCCTACTCTATATAGAACAAGCTAAATCCAAGTGTTATAGGACCTTTGATGACATCACAGGCCCTTCAGTCGTCCCATAGGATCACGCTATGTGGTGGGCGGAGCTACACACTAATTTGGGGGCGGAGCTAAACTGGAGGTAATCGGACAGTATGGCTTTGCATATGAAACCCTGCCCACCAATTGACGTAGAAAACCAGGAAGAAAGAAGTCTTTGCAGCAGCGAAGACTGGTGAGCAAGGGACATGGAAATACCCCTTTAAGCTCCCTTGATGAGCAGACTCTCTGCAGCTGAGTTGCTGCCGGAACATCCCCAAAGTATGGACTGGAGGGGGGTGGAATGACAGGTCCCACTACCAATCTACCTGCCATTCCTAAAAATTCAGCCCAATACTGAGCATTTACCAAAATGCTCAGCAGACGAAAGTTGTCTGCTGAGAACAAACATTCTTTCTAAAGTTTTCTCATCTCACCCACCTTAGTAGTCTAGGTGAGATCAACAACCCCTCCATTCCCTGACCAGCCATCGGCTTACAATATATAGATATAGATAGATAGATAGATAGATAGATAGATAGATAGATAGATAGATAGATAGATAGATAGATAGATATCTCCAAGGTAGTGGGTTAATAATGATAGATGTCATACTTTATTTAGGAGGAAACAGACACTGTAATAGATTATATACATACCGTATATACTCAAGTATAAGCCGACCCGAATATAAGCCGAGGCCCGTAAAAATTAAAATGATTGGAGTTTTTGGGTGCAGTAGGTGCTGGGAAAAAAGGAGGGTGTGTTTTGGTTGTCTGTCTGCGCCTTCCCTGAGCTTGAGGACTGTTTTTTTTTTTTCCCCCACTTGGGAATTCAGCCTGGCTGAATATAGGGTATCTGCGGTGCTCCTATTAACCTCTTCCCGACAGAACAGGAGCACTGCAGATACCCTACATTCATTAGACCGGGCACTTTCAGACACAGGGATACCTAATGTGTATGTGTTTCACAGTCATTTTCTACTTTTATATGTATTCCAGGGAAAGGTGTGATTTAGAACTTTGATTTATTTGATTTTTATATTATATATTTTTTAAAGCTTCTTTTTTTCCCCATTATTTTATGGGAGATTCTATACATTACTATTGTGGCTGATCATAGACACCCCCCCTCCCCCCCAAAAAAAAAAAAAAAATGTTTTTTTTTTTTGTTTTTTTTTTTGACTGACTCGAATATAAGCCGAGGGGGCTTTTTCAGCACAAAAACTGTGCAGAAAAACTTGGCTTATACTCAAGTATATACAGTATATATATATATGTATAGTGAAATAAGTATTGAACACGTCTCCAATAATTCAGAAATTGGAATTAAATATATATGCTACTAGCCTGAAATTTTTACCAGATGTCACTAATAGAGATGAGCGAACACTAAAATGTTCGAGGTTCGAAATTCGATTCGAACAGCCGCTCACTGTTCGAGTGTTCGAATGGGTTTCGAACCCCATTATAGTCTATGGGGAACATAAACTCGTTAAGGGGGAAACCCAAATTCGTGTCTGGAGGGTCACCAAGTCCACTATGACACCCCAGGAAATGATACCAACACCCTGGAATGACACTGGGACAGCAGGGGAAGCATGTCTGGGGGCATAAAAGTCACTTTATTTCATGGAAATCCCTGTCAGTTTGCGATTTTCGCAAGCTAACTTTTCCCCATAGAAATGCATTGGCCAGTGCTGATTGGCCAGAGTACGGAACTCGACCAATCAGCGCTGGCTCTGCTGGAGGAGGCGGAGTCTAAGATCGCTCCACACCAGTCTCCATTCAGGTCCGACCTTAGACTCCGCCTCCTCCGGCAGAGCCAGCGCTGATTGGCCGAAGGCTGGCCAATGCATTCCTATGCGAATGCAGACTTAGCAGTGCTGAGTCAGTTTTGCTCAACTACACATCTGATGCACACTCGGCACTGCTACATCAGATGTAGCAATCTGATGTAGCAGAGCCGAGGGTGCACTAGAACCCCTGTGCAAACTCAGTTCACGCTAATAGAATGCATTGGCCAGCGCTGATTGGCCAATGCATTCTATTAGCCCGATGAAGTAGAGCTGAATGTGTGTGCTAAGCACACACATTCAGCACTGCTTCATCACGCCAATACAATGCATTAGCCAGTGCTGATTGGCCAGAGTACGGAATTCGGCCAATCAGCGCTGGCCAATGCATTCTATTAGCCCGATGAAGTAGAGCTGAATGTGTGTGCTAAGCACACACATTCAGCACTGCTTCATCACGCCAATACAATGCATTAGCCAGTGCTGATTGGCCAGAGTACGGAATTCGGCCAATCAGCGCTGGCTCTGCTGGAGGAGGCGGAGTCTAAGGTCGGACCTGAATGGAGACTGGTGTGGAGCGATCTTAGACTCCGCCTCCTCCAGCTGAGCCAGCGCTGATTGGCCGAATTCCGTACTCTGGCCAATCAGCACTGGCTAATGCATTGTATTGGCGTGATGAAGCAGTGCTGAATGTGTGTGCTTAGCACACACATTCAGCTCTACTTCATCGGGCTAATAGAATGCATTGGCCAGCGCTGATTGGCCGAATTCCGTACTCTGGCCAATCAGTGCTGGCCAATGCATTCTATTAGCTTGATGAAGCAGAGTGTGTACAAGGGTTCAAGCGCACCCTCGGCTCTGATGTAGCAGAGCCGAGGCTGCACAAGGGTTCAAGCGCACCCTCGGCTCTGATGTAGGAGAGCCGAGGGTGCACTTGAACCCTTGTGCACCCTCAGCTCTGCTACATCAGAGCCGAGGGTGCGCTTGAACCCTTGTGCACACTCTGCTTCATCAAGCTAATAGAATGCATTGGCCAGCGCTGATTGGCCAATGTATTCTATTAGCCTGATGAAGTAGAGCTGAATGTGTGTGCTAAGCACACACATTCAGCTCTACTTCATCGGGCTAATAGAATGCATTGGCCAGCGCTGATTGGCCAGAGTACGGAACTCGACCAATCAGCGCTGGCTCTGCTGGAGGAGGCGGAGTCTAAGATCGCTCCACACCAGTCTCCATTCAGGTCCGACCTTAGACTCCGCCTCCTCCAGCAGAGCCAGCGCTGATTGGCCGAATTCCGTACTCTGGCCAATCAGCACTGGCTAATGCATTGTATTGGCGTGATGAAGCAGTGCTGAATGAGTGTGCTTAGCACACACATTCAGCTCTACTTCATCGGGCTAATAGAATGCATTGGCCAATCAGCGCTGGCCAATGCATTCTATTAGCGTGAACTGAGTTTGCACAGGGGTTCTAGTGCACCCTCGGCTCTGCTACATCAGATTGCTACATCTGATGTAGCAGTGCCGAGTGTGCATCAGATGTGTAGTTGAGCAAAACTGACTCAGCACTGCTAAGTCTCTGCATTCGCATAGGAATGCATTGGCCAGCCTTCGGCCAATCAGCGCTGGCTCTGCCGGAGGAGGCGGAGTCTAAGGTCGGACCTGAATGGAGACTGGTGTGGAGCGATCTTAGACTCCGCCTCCTCCAGCAGAGCCAGCGCTGATTGGTCAAGTTCCGTACTCTGGCCAATCAGCGCTGGCCAATGCATTCTATTAGCCCGATGAAGTAGAGCTGAATGTGTGTGCTTAGCACACACATTCAGCTCTACTTCATCAGGCTAATAGAATACATTGGCCAATCAGCGCTGGCCAATGCATTCTATTAGCTTGATGAAGCAGAGTGTGCACAAGGGTTCAAGCGCACCCTCGGCTCTGATGTAGCAGAGCTGAGGGTGCACAAGGGTTCAAGTGCACCCTCGGCTCTCCTACATCAGAGCCGAGGGTGCGCTTGAACCCTTGTGCAGCCTCGGCTCTGCTACATCAGAGCCGAGGGTGCGCTTGAACCCTTGTGCACACTCTGCTTCATCAAGCTAATAGAATGCATTGGCCAGCACTGATTGGCCAGAGTACGGAATTCGGCCAATCAGCGCTGGCCAATGCATCCCTATGGGAAAAAGTTTATCTCACAAAAATCACAATTACACACCCGATAGAGCCCCAAAAAGTTATTTTTAATAACATTCCCCCCTAAATAAAGGTTATCCCTAGCTATCCCTGCCTGTACAGCTATCCCTGTCTCATAGTCACAAAGTTCACATTCTCATATGACCCGGATTTGAAATCCACTATTCGTCTAAAATGGAGGTCACCTGATTTCGGCAGCCAATGACTTTTTCCAATTTTTTTCAATGCCCCCGGTGTCGTAGTTCCTGTCCCACCTCCCCTGCGCTGTTATTGGTGCAAAAAAGGCGCCAGGGAAGGTGGGAGGGGAATCGAATTTTGGCGCACTTTACCACGTGGTGTTCGATTCGAACATGGCGAACACCCTGATATCCGATCGAACATGTGTTCGATAGAACACTGTTCGCTCATCTCTAGTCACTAACAATCCATCCAATCCAGATATATTAAAGGGGTTGTTGGGGGTAATTTGAAATCCCTACACTAATCTAAACACCCTCCCCCCTTCTTATGGCGAGATGGCTCCTCTGTCTCTACTGGCAGGATGCACGCTTATCCCCTGTTCTCCAAGCAGTGTACGTGCACTTCTGCCGGTAAATCACCTCTGCTGTGCGTCTGCGCATGCACAGTAAAGGTGGCTCATTGCTGAAGAAGAAGAGCACGCACAGACACAGTACAGGAGGAGGAACCATCTCGCAGGGAGAAGCGTGGAGGGTAAGTATGTTATATGGGTTGGGGGCTGATATGAGTAGGCAGGGAAGGATGGGATAGCTAGAGAGACAGGGAGGAGGTGTATGGGGGGCGAGTGAGGAAGGAAGGGGGTAAAATGAGAGAGGTTAGTAAGGAAGTTACATAGCAAGAAGCATCAAGATGTAAACAAAAATAGGAGACACCAGGGGCCTCCAGAGGAAATCAGAAATCACTCAAAACATGCTAAAAGGTATTCAGGTACATTTATTAACCCATTCACAGCCCTAATAGATACTTTTTAAAAAAAACATTTTTTTTTGCCTGGAAAACCCCTTTAAGTTATGTGTAATAACGAGAAATGACACAGGGAAAAAGTATCGAACACATGAAGAAAGAGATGTGCACAATCCCTCCACTAATATGAAAAAAACATATCAGCTGATTCTGGTTCAACTGATGACCGAGCTTTCACTCGGGGCAAAATGGTTCGGCTTCTGGTGCCACTCCGTGCGGAATTCACGTTGTGTCTGCGCAAATTCTGTGGGGGATTGCCGCAAGAACTCGCCAGAGAACTTTATAGAGAGGCTTTTTAACCACGCAGATTCTTGCAGCAATCCCGCATGGAATTCACGCGGAGTCACGCCAGAACCCGAGCCATTTTGCCACATGTGAAAGCTCTCTAAAGGTGTTTCATTACTAAGGTGCCACACATGAAAAATCTCATGATGGGCAAAACCAGTGAGTTGTCTCAAGACCTTTGCATCCTTATTGTTTGACATACATACTGATAGGATTGGTTACAGATGAATTTCCAAAATACTGTAGGTTCCAGTGAGCACTGGTAAAGGCCATGATCCAGAAATGGAAAAAAACATCTATCCAGGCCACGACCAAATACTCCCCGCAGGATTTTAGACAGAGGAGTGAAAAGAATTATCAGAAGAGTTGTCCAAGAGCCAAGAACCTCCTGGTTAGAGCTAGAGAAAACAATAAGTAATGCACTCCATGGCCTGTATGCACGCTCACCACACAAGACTCCATTGCTGAACAAAAAGCATGTTCAAGTACTTTTAAGACCAAAATTTTACTCTTTGGATACCATAATATAAACCATGTTCGGAGATGAAAAGGCTCTGCATATCACCCCAAATACACCAAGCCAACAGTGAAGTTTGGCGGTGGTAATATCATGGTGTGTGGATGTTTTGGCAGTGACAAATTTCATATAAAGGAAAGAAGGATGAATGGACAAATGTACCGAGACATTCCTGAAAAAAATCTGCTGTCAACTACATGGATGATGAAGATGAAATGAGAGTGGATATTTCAGCATGACAATGATCCCAAGCACACAGCCAAGGAAACGCTCAATTAGTTTAAGGGCCGGTTCACATTAGTGTATGCATTCAGTCCGGTTAGAGTCCGCATGGAGACTTCCCCCTGACGGAATACAATCGCAATTGCAAGCGCTGTGCTGTAAAAGCACATGGACCCCATAAAATATAGTGGGATCCATGTGCTTGTCGCGCACTGCCCACACGAATGATTTGTGCGGGCAGTGTGCGGCAAGCATACGGACCCCATTATAGTCCATGGGGTCCGTGTGCTTTAACTGCACAGGGCTTGCGTTGGTATTGGGCATGAGGACTCCCTCGGACGAAATCCAAACGCTAATGTGAACCAGGGGTCAGAGAAAGAAAATAAAGATGCTAGAATGTCCAAGGCAATGACCGGAGCTGAATACAATATGAAGGAATTAAAGCTCAGAGTCCATAGAAGGAGAGCACTGAACTTTCAGTATTATGGTTACTTTACATTGAGTACTTCCAAGTATTTAGTGTGTTATATTGGATGGTCCAGTCGGCTTGAACCTCCAGTACTAATGAAAAGTCTTTCCATATTTACTTTTGCTTAACATTTGTATTATGTAACATGGTCATCAGTTTGTGTGTTTGGATGTTTGTTCCTCAATCACGCTAAAACGCCTTTACGGATTTGCGTGACATTTTCCACAAACATAGTTTTCGCTTGGGATTGAAACATAGGCTACTTTTGGTGCCACTAAACAACATGGCTTCCTAGCAGGAGACTCACAAAAGCAGGACTCCTAGCCCCAGCTATAGACTCACACACACTGCCTCGCATTTCCTGTCACAAACTGCCTGCACACTCCTTACTGTCGCCTCAGGAGTGGCCCTCACTCTACTCACTCACATTTACATATAGCTTTCCACTACACACGGAGGCCCATTGCTCCTGCCTGCAATTAAAATGGACTGGGATTGCAGGCATTAACACTTGACCCCCCTCCCCCTCAACTTCAATGTTGCAGACCGGCTCCTGCTTGCTGACCTCACAGGAGCCGACCTGTTCCATACTGAATGCTCCCACGCCTGTGTTTACAATACTACTATCACAGCTGGGCTATGGACAGCTGCGATAGTAAGGCACACAAACTCTCATACACGGCAATACACTTGGATTGCCGTCTATGGAGGTTCACACCCCTCAGTGGAACGAAGAAAAAAGTTAAAAAAAAAGAAAACAATAAAAAAAATCAAAAAATCATCCAACAACACATATAAAACTCCAAACTACTGTGATGCATATACATATTCATTACCATTCTGCCCAAAAATGCCCCGTCTACTAATAAACGATTTGCCCTACTCCCTAAATGTCACACTTACACGTCACAAACCACCATTTTGGTTCACACTTTGGACTATCATTTCAATAAAAACTCATCTAACCAATACACATTCCCCAGAATGCTATAGCTACCATTAATCTGGCCCCGCCATATTGTGGTTGCAAAAAAACCCCTTAGGGAGCCTTCATACGGCGTAAACGCGCGTGTATTTTGCCAAAATACACATGTAAAAATACACGTGTCAAAATAAGACTCCCATTCACTTCAATGATATATTTTTTACATGCCTGTAAAATGTCATTGAAGTCAATAGGAGTCTTAATTTTACACGTGTATTTTGCACAAATACACACACGTTCACTCCGGGTCAAGGCTCCCGTACACTCAATTCACACCACCGTCTGCTCTCCGTTCTTGCGGTTCCATCTTCTGTTGTCACACCGTTCGTCCCTAAGCGCCGGTGACGCTGGGTTCACACTACTGTTCGGCACTCCATATTAGGTTTCCATCTTCTGCATGCAGAAGCCGGAAACCTGTCAGACCGGGTCCGGCCATGAACGGCGGTGAGTGTTTTATGCTCTCTGCCGCAAAACCCTTTTTTTTAAAAAATCAGACACAGAGTCCTACATGTCCGACTCTGTGTCTGCTTTAAAAAAAAAAAGGTTTTGCAGCGGAGAGCATAAAATAGATACAGTATGTACATGTCTACTTTACCATACACCAGCTGAAAGTAACAAAATAACAATCCTCCGAAAATAACAACAAATTGTCTGTATTACTATATACACACTTTTACAGTTTCACACGTCTGTGTCCGCCCAATTCTCAAATCACCGCAGACGAAGTCGCGGGTAAAAGCTAGTATGGATTATAAGTGGAACATTCACCACTGCTCAGTCTTCATAGTATTCTGTCCCGTGGATCTGCAGCAACTTGTGTTGTATCAAATGTCCATGGGGTAACTTTTCTGTTTTACTTCTAGTTTTATTTTATGTACTAAATGTTTGCAGCTTTATTTCCATGTATTCTTATATGGATACCAGCAGAGGGCAGAAGTGGTGCGCATTGGTTTTTATATGTTGAAGCATTATATGTTGTATTCTGGTTACAGGAGAATCCACTTGAACATTTATTCTACAAAACATTAATCTGCCTTTTCTAAAAGTAGCAGATTATAATAGTATATACAACATAATTTGTATGCTTTACGTCTTTTCATAGACAACGCATTGCACCCTATCCACGTCCAAATAGGTAGTCCTGATTAATGCCCATTGGAATCATGGTTGGGATAAGTGAAAACAACTTGTTTCTGTGACAGCTTTAAGTGCAGCCCATGCTACTAAGGCAATTCTGACAATTGGGATGCAAGTAACATCTCAGACATTTATGGCATTTGCATAATATATGTAGGTGCAAGCTGCGTCCTGCACTTATCATGAGAAAGCGGGATCACGTGTGGTAACACTGTTTAGGCTGGCTGGGTATGTAAGGTCTTGTGGCAGAATATATGCAGCCCTAGTGCTTCTGCATACCTCCCAACCGTCCCGATTTCCGCGGGACAGTCACGATTTGGGTGACATGTCCCGCGGTCCTGGTTGGAGGGAGGTATGTCCCGATTTCAACTCAGATCTGCGTCCAGAGGACGCAGATCTGAGTTGAACACATATGCGGCTGAAGCAAGGAGCTGACACAGGTCAGCTCCTCGCTTCGCCGCTGCCCGCCTCTCTCCCTGACACACGCGGCTGAAGCTGCTCGCGTGCTCGCTTCGCCGCTGCGTCTCTCTCTCTCGCTGACACATGCGGCTGAAGCGAGGAGCTGACCTGTGTCAGCTCCTCGCTTCGCCGCTGCCGCCGGCTCCTGGCTTGTAGACACGATGTACAAGCCAGGAGCCGGCGGCAGCAGCGAAGCGAGGAGCTGACACAGGTCAGCTCCTCGCTTCAGCCGCATGTGTCAGCGAGAGAGAGAGACGCAGCGGCGAAGCGAGTATGCGAGCAGCTTCAGCCGCATGTGTCAGGGAGAGAGGCGGGCAGAGAGCGGCGAGGGAGCGGAGGAGAAGGTAAGTTTAATGTGGAGGTGGAACGTGAATCTAGGGGCAGATGAAGGAGAGGACGGCATGACACTGAGGGCAGAGATGGAGGGACAGGAATCTGGGGGCAGAGATGTGGGACATGAATCTGGGGGCAGAGATGGAGGGGACATGAATCTGGGGGCAGATATGGAGGGACATGAATCTGGGGGCAGAGATGGAGTGGACATGAAACTGGGGGCAGAGATGTGGGGACATGAATCTGGGGGCAGAGATGGAGGGACATGAATCTGGGGGCAGAGATGGAGGGACATGAATCTGGGGGCAGAGATGGAGTGGACATGAAACTGGGGGCAGAGATGGGGGACATGAATCTGGGGGAAGAGATGGGAGACATGAATCTGGGGGCAGAGATGGAGAGGACATGAATCTGGGGGCAGAGATGGAGGGACATGAATCTGGGGGCAGAGATGGAGTGGACATGAAACTGGGGGCAGAGATGGAGAGGACATGAATCTGAGGGCAGAGATGGGGGACATGAATCTGGGGGCAGAGATGGGAGACATGAATCTGGGGGCAGAGATGGAGGGACATGAATCTGGGGGCAGAGATGGAGGGACATGAATCTGGGGGCAGAGATGTGGGGACATGAATCTGGGGGCAGAGATGGGAGACATGAATCTGGGGGCAGAGATGGGAGACATGAATCTGGGGGCAGAGATGGAGAGGACATGAATCTGGGGGCAGAGATGGAGGGACATGAATCTGGGGGCAGAGATGGAGGGACATGAATCTGGGGGCAGAGATGGAGTGGACATGAAACTGGGGGCAGAGATGGGGGACATGAATCTGGGGGCAGAGATGGAGAGGACATGAATCTGAGGGCAGAGATGGGGGACATGAATCTGGGGGCAGAGATGGGAGACATGAATCTGGGGGCAGAGATGGAGAGGACATGAATCTGGGGGCAGAGATGGAGGGACATGAATCTGGGGGCAGAGATGGAGGGACATGAATCTGGGGGCAGAGATGTGGGACATGAATCTGGGGGCAGAGATGTGGGGACATGAATCTGGGGGCAGAGATGGAGAGGACATGAATCTGGGGGCAGAGATGGAGGGACATGAATCTGGGGGCAGAGATGGAAGAGGGACATGAAACTGGGGGCAGAGATGGAAGAGGGACATGAAACTGGGGGCAGATGAAGGGTATATATGAAACTGGGGGAGAGATAGAGGGGGGACATATAATTTACAGGTGACTGTAGGAGGATTATACTGTGTGCGGGCACATGAAAAATTAACGAGTGGGCGGGGTCAACACAAAAGTGGGTGGGGCTAAATTTGCCACGGCGCGCTACGCGCACCGCACATTTTGTCCCTCTTTCAGTTCTTCAAAAGTTGGGAGGTATGCTTCTGGTGTCCCACAACCCTAGATTCTTCTGGAATACCCATGTGCAATGTGCAGGCAATTGACTTCGGGACACAAGGCTGGTAACAGTTCTTTACTGAAGGATTGTGCATTAAACAACTGTAATCCAGACATAGGGATCGATCACATCTGCGCCCGGGGTCTTCGTTCTTAGGTTTCCATTTCCTGCTCGAAACCGGGCAGGAGACGGAAACCTGCAGTCATGTTTCTAACCCATTCATTTGAATAGGTTTGAAAAGTGTCCGGCCGTGAGCGTTTTATGCTCTTTGCGGCGAAACCAGCTTTTTTTTAACTGGACAGGGCTCGTTCACATCTGCGCCCGGGAGTCCGTTTTGCAAGTTTCTGCTTCCTGCACAAAACAGAGCAGGAGACGGAAAGCTGCAGGACTCTTTCAAACCCATTCGTTTTATGCTCTCCGCGGCAAAACCGTTTTTTTTTTTTTAAACGGACACAGAGTCGGACATGCAGTTCTTTGTGTCCGGATTAAAAAAAACGGTTTCGCCGCAGAGATCATAAAACGCTCACCGGTGCTCACAGCTGGACTCGGCATGACAGGTTTCCGTCTTCTGCATGCAGGAGACGGAAAACTGAGAAGGGACTGCCGAATGCTGGTGTGAACCCAGCGATAGATGTACAGAGGAAAAATCACTTCAGATGTAAGTACAGTCTGTGGTGCAGAAATGGAAGATATGTCCTATGCTCTCCTATGGTAACTTCTGCTTGGAGAAGGCAATATACTCGGTTGCTAGGGGTGATGACTTTTAAGGAATACACAGTCCAAGTAACAATGCTTCTGCCTAGAAAGAGCCTAGCCATAGCAGTTTTGGCTAGGCTTGACCTTTGGATGCAACCTCTTTATAAAGCACCTCAGCTAGGGCTACTGGAGAAGACTTGGCAGCTGGAGGTGCAGAGGAGAAGTCTGAGGGGCTCATCTCTTGATAGGAGACATGATGAAGTGATGCTGCTCTGTCTTAGTACAGGCCCCAACTCACTCATGAAGGACCACACACTCTCCTAGGAGGGACGGGTGCAAATCTAGCAGATTCTAGAACTTTCAGAGGCATTAGCAGATACCATTGACTGGAAGGATCATGTGACAGACTTTTGGCACATACCATTACAAGCAAGGAATAAACCAATATTTATGCAGACAGATCAATATGTCATTTTGATCATTAGGTGGCAGCAACACAATAAACCTAATGTAGTATAATGTAATGCCAATAGGAAGCCATTGCACACTATTATTTAAGGTGACAGCACTAACTAACATCCCTATGCAGAGCATTGGCTAGTGGCACACAAAGTCCAATGTACACGAAATAATGGCCATTATGGGACATTACACACCCACTCCTGTATCACAGTCAATGTGATTTATGAGGTGGTCGCACGTGCGCATCTCTCTTCATTCCCTGGACTGCGCTGCAAGTTCTGAAAATTGCCAAACATGCAGCGAAACGGGCGTATTTAGATACAGGTACCAGAGTTGGGACCAATATCTACACCAGGGTTGCTCACACTTTGTCAGCATGTGAGCTACTTCTTTAAATGTCCAAGCCCTAAGATCGACTGCCCACTTCTTGTGGGCGGGGCCAGGGCGCCTGCCAGTGTCAGTAGATGACTCTCAGCCTGCGCTGTGAACAAGCAGCACCCCGGCCCCCTCCATCCCTAAGAGCGGCCTGCAAGTGCTTGTTCACAGCGCAGGCTAAGAGTCATCTACAGACACTGGCAGGCGGAGCTGCCGCAGCCCCAGCCTGTCAGTGTCCAGAGAGAACTCTCAGTCTGCGATGTGAAGAAGCAGACAGCGGGGATGCCTGGGCACCCCTGATCTACACATATCCTTTGGAAAGCCATAAGTGTCTAAGGTAGAAAAAACACTGTAAAGTAGCCATACAAGTTAGGGCTCGTTCACATCTGCGCCGGCACTCCGTACTTCAGGTTTCTGTTTCCTGCATAAAACAGAGGCAGGAGATGGAAACCTGCAGGAGGTTTTCTCACCCATTCATTTGAATGGGTGAGAAAGCTGTCCGGCCGTGAGCGCCGGTGAGCGTTTTATGCTCTCCGCTGCGAAACCGGGTTTTATAATCCGGACACAGAGTCAGACATGCAGTACTCTGTGTCTGGATAAAAAAAACGGTTTCGCGGCGGAGAGCCTAAAACGCTCACCGCCACTCACGGCCGGACCCGGTCTATGGTTTCCGTCTTCTGGCATGCAGAAGACGGAAACCATAGAATGGAGACCCTGAACGCAGGTGTGAACCTAGCGTTAGGCTACATACATGTCCTGTCCTTATTCTCCAGGGACCCATCAATTTTGATCCATGAGCCCAGACTGTAAAACAGACAGGAATAAGAGCTATCCTGAGTTTGTGTCCAGGCTCATGGAACCAATGTGTATGGGGCCATAGATAAGAATGGGATTGTGTGCTATCTGTTAAAAAAAAATAAATGGATGACTTAGGGTAAATTCTCACAGGGATTTTTAGACCAGATTTTGACCAGATTATGCCCAAATGAATGGGCCTAGTCATGAGGGACTGTTCGAGCCGTGGATGCTGCGGTGGATTCTGTGGCAAGAAAAGGCAGGTCGCTTCTTTTTTCCGTATGTGGCATAAAACTGAAGTCAATGGGAGGCGTTCTTGGAGCCAGATTCTGAGGCGGATTCCACGTCAAAATCCATCCCAAAAAACCCAGTGTGAACCCAGCCTTAATGACGAAAACTATCATTGTGTGCAGCATGGTGGCTCAGTGGTTTGCAGGGCTGGGGTTCTGGGCTCGACTCCAACCAAGGGCACCATCTGCAAGGAGTTTGTATGTTCTCCCTATATTTGTTTGGTTTCTTCCTAAATGTAGTGATAGGTAAATTGACTCTTGTAAGGCAGCCACTAACTCCTGTATTTCACAATGCTCCTTGCAGTTTTGTGTGAAAAAAGTACATAAAAAATGTTTGTAATTATTATGTAGCCTTAGGGGTCGGCCAAACCCACAGATTCAGTGATTCAGTGAACATCCTTTTGTTGTGTATGTAGTGGTGTTCTGACTCTCTTGAGTAGGGTTGAGCCGATCTTGAAATTTCAAGATCATTTTTAAAATCCGATTTACGATCATTTTCCATGTGAACCCTATCCCGATCCCAATTTCGATCCTAATGCAAGTCAATGGGATTTTTTTTTTAATGATCGAAGATTGGATTTTAAAAACGATCCTATTCACTACACAGCATGGAGTCCAAAAATTGCTTACATTTTTGGACTCCACGCTGTGTAGTGATTAAAAAAAAATCCCCCGGCTACTTAGTCTCCCCTGGTGTCCGCTTAGCTGCACAGATCCGCTGCCGCTCCCCATTCTTCTCGGTCCGGTCCTCTCTCATTCACATGCCTTCAGAGCCTCGTGCACGCCCCCCCTCCCTAGGCTAGTGTTAGAGATGATGGGAGTAGGCAGGGCTTATGTGTCTTAGGAGAGTGTGGGCGGGGAGACGTGAGTGCATTACTCCCAGTACACGCCTCCTAAGCCACAAGCCCCGCCTTCTCCCACCATCTCTAACACTAGCTGATCGGGATCCGATCTTTTCCGATCCTGATCGCTCAACCCTACTCTTCAGATCATAGCGGAAAGTATCAGTAGTTGGATTTCAACCTGCCCAATCTATTTGTTCTCAAGAAAACTACGGTAAGTGGTGGTCGTTGGAGCAGCAGCTTATTCCCATCCCTATTGAGAACGCATATATGGGTAGCGGGGCTGAGCATGCATGTGTCTGAGGGGTTAGAAGGGATAGCTGATATAATGAAGTATATAAATGTGTATGTATTGGATATTATACAGTATCTAAATGTGTTTTAGGTGAGTACACTTCCAGCTAATATATATAATACATTGCCATTAGGCCGCGGAGCTGGTGGTGCCACCTAAGGTTATAGCATGCGTGTAATCAAGTGTTACTCATACTGATAAATTGTGCGCTGCAATTAGGATGGGACCCAGACTGTCTCATTGTGAGATGCTTAATTGAGGAGCGGATGAGAAAGTAATGAAATTGTCCCTCTCATCAACACTGTTTTGTTGCTCATTGAGTCTGTGCGGCTTTGCATAATCCCCTTATTAATGTGCTTTGGTATATGACCCATCTGCTTTTTTTTAGAGTACCTTGATCAAATGTCAGCTGTGAATGCTCCTCATTACAGCCACATGGATTTCTGCATCATGAAATTATTGATCTCTGCTTACTTAACTCTTCATAGACTTGTATATTTTGGGCCGTAACTGTGAGCGCTTTGGGATTTTTTTATTTTATTTTTTTAGGATACTAAACCTGCATTTAAATGTTATCATTTGTTAAAGGGAAACTGTCAAGCAGTATTATAGAACAGGAGGAGATGAGGTGCTGGATATATAATATTATGGGAGAAGATTCGGTATCATTTGTATTTTAGTCATTTAAATTTCTGCTTGTTCTGAGTTTAGTTGTCAAGTGGGCGGTCCTACACAGCTATCTTGGTATATACATTTAAACAGTGAAGGCTTTCAGTCATTGAGCCGGACTGCCCATTGGGATATAATTAAGTTATATGACAAGTTATATTGGACATTTTCCATCAAAGATCCTTCTCCTGCTTTTTGACATGCTGCCTGTAGATTGGATTGCATTCTCAATATGACAGGTATGCTTTAACTATTGATGTGATTGTTTTTCACAGGACTCCATCCAGGGCTGTGGAGTCAGAGATGATTTTGAGTGCGGTTAAAGTTCGAAAAAATTTACTGACACTCAGCTTCAAAATAATATGATTAAATTAATTGAAATTATATAATTCATTATATGCTTCCCCTTGCTTCCCCTTCTGGAAATTCTGCTATATCCATCTCCAGATGGACTGCGGGTCACAGGACTCAGATTATACATGTCTATAGAAATCCATAAAGAGTAGAAGGGGATGAGTGAGTAGAAGATGTAGGATATAAGAGATGAAATACAGGCTAGTCTGATGTTGTACCTAAATAGAAGCTTTCTATCAAAACCAAAGTACTTTACTTGTATCAGTACGTCAGTGCTTCTCTTTATATGTCCTACTGCCTGTGAGGCCATTTCTGAGTGAGAGAAAAACAGTTATAGAGCAGACTTGCACCTAAATTATATGCAGTGTATAGCAACTAGTCTCCACTAATCTAGAAAGAGAGACCTGCAAACCACGGATTTAATATTCAGTGTGGGAAACTGCTATGAACTTCACATGTAATGGCCAAATATAGCATTACTCCTTATGGACACAAACATAGGAAAGCTGAGTTAAACAGGTACGCTTTGAATATGTCTAATGCCAATGTGTAGGGCACCTACTAGAGTGAGACTGTGCAAAAATGATGCAACATTATAAAAAAGGTCTTTATCCTGGCCATACAGCTAACCACAGCAACTTTTCACTATATTTTTACATATTGGTGTGTATGGTGCACGTAGCTCTAACATGTAGTGCAAATGGTTAAAAAATGTGTCTCACAAGCAAATAGGACACTATTTTAGAGTAAAAGGTGCCAGAAAAGAAGCACAAATACATTGTACATTTGGTTCTGAAACTACTGTAAGATCCACATCAGTGACCGCATCCCAGCTGTCTTATGGTTGCAGTTAAGATGAGGATCAAGGTTCTCCCTGTCAGCCTGCCAATTGAAGATAGGATCCATTATCTCATTAAAGAAGTTTTTCTCAGATTTACTTAACTTATTTGAGGCTTTTAAAGGCTTATTTTTGGAAGCTTTCCTTTGATCTTACTGCTGCAAAAACTGAAGTAACTTGTTTTCTGCCAAAATCCCTTTGATACGGAGATGTTTTAAGATTTTTGTTTTGAAGGAAATCAAGATAACATTTAGAATCGAGACTCCAACCGTGTACAAAATGGTTTATGCAAATGGGAAGGAAACAATATAAGTTGTTTATATACTTGGGGCAGGCACTGAATACAGAATGCAAATCCATGACTCTGGTTTTGGTTTCATTTAGGTTTTCGTTCCTTATAGTCATGGGCGATACAATGGTCTTCCTCGCTTCCCTTTACCTGCATCTGTGTTCTTATGTCTTGGCTACATTCAGTACTGACAATTCCTCCTGTAGGATAGTTCTAGTGGCTGAAAGCTTCCAACATAATCCCAAAGGGACTTTCATACTACTGCTTTTTCATGACGGCAGTATGACAGAAGAGGTAATATAAGACTATACCAAGATGGCAGTGCAGTGTAACTGAATGGTTGGTGATATGAGTAACTAGCGGTTCTCCGCTTGCTCCATTCTATAGCGGCAAGTGGGAAGATGGGCTACTAGAGGTTAAGTGTATAATAAAAGCTTCAGCGTACCAGATTGTACTGTTAGGCTACAGGACATTTAAGTTTATCAATACCTAAGCTTATCAGTCTTTTCTTCATTAACTTGTTCTGTATATGCTACAGTAAAAGTTACATAATCCAGCATGTTCAAGACCAAGCAAAACGGCAGCATGTGGCCTGTAATGGAAAGCTTGTTTAATGTCAAAATATTTGTGAAGCCCTTACATGGGTTAGACTTAGACTATGTGACCCTTATACCAAAAAGAATGTGCACCGATCTCTTAGAAATTGTCTTAAAGGCTATTCCGACGTGTTCATTAGAAAAAAAGGTAGTTTAATGGTAGAATCCCTTTAAAGTAGATCTACTGTCTTTCCTTATAAGTCTGCATTGTGTCTTATTACTCTCAAAAATGTATTAATACATTAACAGCTTGCTATTGCCAATCCCCCTCTCAGCACTGGTTGGGCAATGTCAGGTTGGTGGTAACTGGTAACACGCAGTTCTTAATTCATCCATAAATTCCTAGGAAGAATAATAGAGGAACAGCACAATGGAGAGTTATGTGAAAGGTGCTCCAAAACATATACATACACACTCTAACAGGCGCAAGGTGCTCCTAATTTATAAAGAGGCTCCTGCCTATTAAAGGAATATTCCTCCCATCTCAACGACCGTATTCAGACTTGTATCTTATGCTAACTGAAGTGTTTTACCCAATACATTGCTTTACCCATATTACTCAGTTTGCCTAATACAACTGAATCTCCCCAGTGTTAAGAACCGGTTGTCTAGGTTATGGACCTGTTTGCAGGTCAGAATGATGACTGATTCCCTGCTCCTGGACACACATATTCTCACCTCTTCTTCTTTCTGCATTCTGCTTTCAGTTTCTAAGCCCTGATAAGGGCTAGTTAAAGTGGTTGTCCAGGCTAAAACTTTATTTATTAATTAGGCTATGGGAGGTGAGAAAATTAAAGAAAACCATACTCACATGTCCCTGGTACCTCCCCACGTGGTCTGGTCCTGCAGTTCCTTTGTTGTCTTCTTGAAATTACCCTCCATGCCTGGCCTCTAAGGTCAATCAGCAGCCTCAGCGGAAGGGAGCCGGGACATCACAGCCGGCAAGAAATTCATCAGCTGAACTTCAGGACCAGACAGCCCTGGGAGGACACCAGAGTACCAGGGACAGGTGAGTAATTTTTTTTTTCTTTTTTTTTGTCTCTTTCACCTCCCTCAGCCTAATCTAGAAAATATTGTTTAGTCTGGACAACCTCTTTAAGCAGTGTTTCTGTTATGCTGGGTTCACACTAGTGAAGTCTCTCCATTATTTGGGTCCTTCAGGAAAATGTGGTTACACACTGTCTATAATGGGGTTCATCTGGTGTCCGTTGTTTTTAAACTATAACCGGCTGAGGAAAAAGTCAGACTTTCAGGACTTTTTTTTTCTCTGCTGACTATTGGTGGATTCTGTGATGGAGTCTCCAAATAGAGAGATGTGAATGTAGCCTTACCTGTTTATGTAAATCCAGAGATAAATGTGCCCTTTACAACAAACGGAAGTTCCATGCTGGAATGAGCTGACCAGGTGGGTTACAAAGGGCAAGCCATTTAAATAGTTAAAATGATCAGTTAATGGAGTTTTCCTGTTTAAACCCCTTTAAGCAGCTATCTTAAGGGTAGGTTTTCAATATAAAAATGTATGAAATTGGTGTTTGCCTAGCGCTCAACACCATTGTTGAAACAGGAAGCAGTTAAAAGGTTAACAGCATTTTACAGCACCCTCACCGATCAGCTGTTCTCAGTTGCTGATACAGACAGAATGAAACAGGAAACAGACAGCGCTGTTCTCTGTGTAGTGGCCAGACCTGGTACTGCAGATCAACTCCCATTCAATTCACTTTAGCTAAGCTGTAGTGACTAAGTTCAGCCACTACACATAGAACAGCACTGTCTACTTCCTGCTCCACTCTCTGTATCAGCTACTGAGAACAGCTGATCTGTGAGGGTGCTGGGTGTCTGATTCCCACTGATCTGGTGTGGTTGACCTGTCATTAAGATAGCAACTCAACATTTTTAGCCTGGAAAACCCTGTTAACCTTTTTACTCATTTATTTGTTAAGTAGACATCAGTATTTCAGAATTGCGCTCCTTTTTCAGCTAACCAAAAATTGTGCTGGTGAAGTACAATAAAATTTCCATCAAACCCGTCTTAGATACACAGCAGAGTATATAAACAAATAGACCTCTGATCTCCTGTAACCTCCTGTGAATGCACAGATGATACGCAACACATCCACATGCTGATTATAAAATTGCTGAGGCTTACGAGGAAGGTTTATACAAAACGCAGTGACAGGACATACAAGGTAGCGGAGGTGAAGGTGGACGCAAATTACTGACAGCAGCACCAGGCGGCATACTGATGATCCAGGCTCTGACTGGGAGAGAATGCAAAATAGCAGAACATTTATAGAAATGAGAAGACAAAGCTTAAAACAAAGAATGGAAATAATACAAGCAGCATATACTGTATACCTTTGTTTCTATGAATAGTATATTATACTTTATATACACTTATATATACTTTCTAAGGACTCATGCAGATGACTGTGTGCAATGTGAATGTGTTTTTCATGGCTAGCACTTTGCTCCATTAATTTCTATGGTGTATGGAGCCGAGAGATAAGACAGGTCTTGACCTCGGTGAATGGGGCCATGGAACGATATGTTTGTGCTTTTCAATCATGGCCCTGCGATGCTCACATTGTCGTGTGCATGTCACCTTAAGACCGGGTCCCCATGGGCTGGAAACACCGCAATTTTCCCACGGCGGAAAAATGGTCATGTTTTGCGGAAACTGCAAAGTGGATGGAATTCTTGCGAATCCCACTAAAAACTGCTGCGCAGCACGGTTTTGGAAATCGCAGCATGTCAATTATATCCCCAAATATATTAGACCCCTGCAGATCAGCTGTTTAAAGAGTCTTTGGTGGTCACGAGACTGGTGGAGATTATTTATATATATATATATATATATATATATATATATATTATACCGCATACCTGTTTTCAGTCACAAGTTATAATAAATCTGACAGACCGATGCATCCCTCAACTTTTCTGATAAGTGACAAGCAAGTTGGAAAATGAACCAAGTGCCATATTTTTGGTGCAGAAATTTGTAAATTCCCTCCCTGTTTGGTAGACTCTGTGGTGACCATTTTGGCCTGGTATACGGTAGCTTAAGATCATGGGAGACGTGCAAGCACGTAAATATATAGCCATATACACTAGTTTGTCAAAAGTATGGGGACACCTACACATTACACCTACAAGAGCTTTTATGACATCCCAGTCTAAATCCTTAGATATTAATATGGAGTTGGACTTCCTTAGCAACTAAAACAGCTTCCATTCATCTGGGAACACTTTTTGGAGTGTGGGATTTTTGACCATTCATCCAGAAGAGCATTTGTGAGGTCAGACACCGATTTTGGATGAGATGGCTTGTCTCACCTTACAGTCTCCATTCTCGTTCATTTCAGCAGTGTTTCATGGAGTTGAGGTCAGGGCTTTGTGAAGGTCGGTCAAGTTCCACCACAAATTCACCCAACCATGTCTTATGGATCTTGTGCACAAACTGTTCCTACAAAGTTGGAAGCATTCAATTGTCCACAATGTATTGTTATGCTGAAGTAATTATCCATTAGACTGCCAGATAGACATGTGGGATACGTCACTGCTCAGAACAGGTTTCCACTGTTCCAGAGTCCAGTGTTGGCTAGCTATACATCACTCTGTTTGACATTTGGTATTGTGCTTGGTGATATAAGACTTGCACACAGTTGCTTGGATACAGAAACCCATGTCATGAAGCTCCCGAAACACAGTTTGTGTTGATGTAAATGTCATAAGAGGCTTACAACTTTGCAGTTATTGGGGCAGATTTATTATTGTTTTATGCCAGATTTCTGGCATAAAAAGTTGCAATCCTTGTCTGTTTGGGCCTTGCCATAAATGAGGCATAGCTATAGGGGGTGCAGCAGTAGCAGTTGCTACTGGGCCCTGGACACTGAGGGGGTCCCAAAGGTTTATCTGTCACATAAAAGAGGTTCCATCACTTGTTTGGGTATGTCTTTTTTGTATATACTTGAGTTTCCCATATTATAACAATTCTGAAGAACCTTTGAAAGCCGTGCTATACTGTTTTTCTGTCATCCCTTCTAGAAGTTTATGAATAACTTGACAACTGGGTGTTACCAGTTGAGAAGTTGTTAATTTATTCAAAATTGTTCAGGTGTAATAACAGAGGAACACCACTAGCTAAAGTTATGGAAAAATAACAAATAGCAAAAAGAAGCCTTGCCTAGATTGCAAGTAACCTACAGAGAAGCAAATCTGGAAGTTCTTCAGCCTCTCCTTCATGCGACTACATCTTAGTTCTTTAGTCCTAACGTACCTCCTACCATTCAGTGTTAGCTTCCTCCAAGTACAATTACTATAGAACCATCCACATTGTCATTCAGCTCATGACTCTTTCTTCATTAGAGTTTGTGGGTAGTCCAACAACATATAGAATAGTTGAAGAAGTATACCTCAGACTTGGTGGTATGTACCGAGTCCCTGGCGTGTTCAGTAGGAATACACTTTGGGACACTTTTCTCAATTTCCTATTTTAATTTGTAAAGAAACTGTCAGTGACTATCCAGCTTTGTCGATGAAATGCCCTGTTTACACGGAGCTCTGCAAATATGCTGATTCCATTTATTCAGGAGAATTAAATTTGAAGTTGATTGAAGCGAAGACATCAATCAATTATTACACTGAATTACTTATCCCAATATCTCCAGCCTAAGAAGCCTAAGAAACTGCTGATATGTCAGCTCGAGCACAGACTATGGAAAGACACACGTCAGTCAGCAGAGCAGGGCTTAAGTGGAACATACAGCATCCAAGCCAATGTAACAAATGGAAATATTGCAGCAATTTTTTTTTCGAAGTAAAAGTGTGCTATCAAATTTTCTAGGTTTTGATTGCTAGGGTCACAAATGTGACATACTCACTGGGGACAGGTGAGTATGTCACAAAAATGATGTATTCCTTGTCATGGGATGACCGATCCGACCCCCACTGATCCTCAAAATTGGGGTATTTTACTCTTGTTCAGAATGCAGCAGTAAATGCAGAATGCAGTTGCAGTCCCATTCCCTACTGATCAGCAATTTCCTCCCTCCTATTGAAAGGGGATAAATAATTTGCATGGTATAACCCCCTTCTGATATACAATGGTTAAATATGACTTTGCATTTCATTATCAATTTCCTGCTCCCTCCAACATCAGTTCCCAATTTGCAAAGGATCTTTCAGAAAATTCTTGTATCAAACAAGGCCCAGTAATATAACCTGTCATGTTACTTGCCCTCCTTTCCCTATAGAGCAGTGATGGCGAACCTTTTTGAGACCGAGTGCCTAAACTGCAACCCAAAACCAAATAAATTATCACGGAGTGCCAACACGGCAATTTAACCTTAAAACTCTGTGGGTCCACAATTGCGGACCCACAAATTACAGTCATGTGACTGGGGCTTTACAGATCTTGTACTGAAAGGTAAAGGTCTCTGCATTCTGTACTTTTAAACAATTAATTTTCACTATTTACATCGCACAGGATCTGTTTTATAGTTTACCGTGCAATGTTATTACATCCTGTACTAATTTCACGTCTGCTATAAAACAAATACTGTGTGATATACATAGTGAGGGGACCCCACACAGTACAATCTGCCCCTCAGTGGCCCCCCACACAGTACAATCTGCCCCTCAGTGGCCCCCCACACAGTACAATCTGGCCCACAGTGGCCCCCACACAGGATTATACCTGTATACTCCACAGTAGCCCCCTCCCACACAGCATGAACTGGTCCACAGTAGCCCCCTCCCACACAGCATGAACTGGTCCACAGTAGCCCCCTCCCACACAACATGAACTGGTCCACAGTAGCCCCCTCCCACACAACATGAACTGGTCCACAGTAGCCCCCTCCCACAGAGCATGAAAGATCCACAGTAGCAGCATAAAATGGTCCACAGTAGCCCCCTACCCGCACAGCATGAAAGTCTACGGTAGCCCCCTCCCACAGAGCATGAAAGATCCACAGTAGCCCCCTCCTACACAACATGAAATGGTCCACAGTAGCCCCCTCCCACACAACATGAAATGGTCCACAGTAGCCCCCTCCCACACAGCATGAAATGGTCCAGAGTAGCCCCCTCCCACACAACATGAACTGGTCCACAGTAGCCCCCTCCCACAGAGCATGAAAGATCCACAGTAGCAGCATAAAATGGTCCACAGTAGCCCCCTACCCGCACAGCATGAAAGTCTACAGTAGCCCCCTCCCACACAACATGAAAGGTCCACAGTAGCCCCCTCCCATACAGCATAAAATGGTCCACAGTAGCCCCCTACCCACACAGCATGAAAGTTTACAGTAGCCCCCTCCTACACAACATGAAATGTCTACCGTTGCCCCCCTCCCCTGACAGTGCAAACAAACACAATATAGTTACCTGAAGAGCTGCCGGGTGTTCTCTCTTCTGTTCACTGCGCCCGCTGATGACTTACGTCATCACGCCCGCGCTTGTTCAGAGGTCACACTCTGTAGTCAGTGTAGGCCGCGTAGTACGCGTGGCCTACACTGAGCTACACTGACAGCTTTCAGCTGGATGCGCATTTGCACAACCAGCTGAAGGCAGCGATCGCTCACTAACGGGGAATCCTGCATCGGATTCGCCGTTAGTGAGCGATCAGGGCGACAGCACGCGTGCCTGCAGAGGGGGCTCTGCGTGCCCTCTCTGACACGCGTGCCATAGGTTCGCCATCACTGCTATAGAGGATGGTCAGGTAATCTTTCAGATTCTTCTTACTTAATACATAATTATTATTTTTTGTATGCACAACATTCTGTGCAGTATGAGACAGATATCTGTCAGATTGATTGGCCAATTACACAAACCAGTTTAGCTGTACATTGGTGTAACAATTGGCCAGATATCTGTATGTGGTTGGTTACAAGGTGCATTTTTTTTAACACAGTTTTGATGCCGGATTTGAGCCAATTGGATTTGATCCGCCAGAAGAAGACGACGATGAAGCCGGGGAAGAGCCAGGACCGGAGGGCATCACCGAAAGAAGAAGAAAGACGAGGAAGGCGTGCCAGAAGATGACGTCAGATTGTGCACGACTGCCGAGCGTACACGCTAAGGTATGATTTACATATATGTTTTTATAGTTTTATTTTAAAACGGGAGGGGGGTTTAAAATAAGATTAGCGGTGCCTGAATAGCCTTTTTAACCCCTTCCCGACATGCACCGTAATAGTACGGCGCATGTCGGGTCTGTAACTATGGCGACCGCCCGGGAGCCGGGCGGCCGCCATAGCCACCGGGTGTCTACTGCTTTATTGCTTTAAGCAGTAGACAACCGGCTCTAATGCCTCCGATCGGTCCCCGGACCGATCGGAGGCATTAACCCCTCCGGCGCCGTGGTCAAAGGCGCCGGAGGCGCCATCTTCCCGGCGGCGCATGGGCACCGCCATTTTGCCCGGGATCGCCGGCTCCTGGAGCATGCTCCAGGGCCGACGTCATGTTGCCATGACAGCCGAGAGCCTGTACAAGGCTCCCAGGCTTGTCTGCAAATTGTCTCTTTTGCAGGCTGGTCTATGCAGCCTGCAAAAGAGAGGATGATTTTTTGCAATGCATTGCAATGCATTAGCATTGTAATGCAGTGCATTAGTGATCAGACCGCCCGGGGGTTCAACACCCCTAGGGGGTCTAATAAATGCAAAAAAAATTTTTTAAAAAAAAGTAAAAAAAAATATAAAAAAAATATAAAAAGTATTAAAAGTTCAAATCACCCCCCTTTCCCTAGAACACATATAAAAGTAGTTAAAAACTGTGAAACATATACATGTTAGGTATCCCCACGTCCGAAATCGCCCGCTCTATAAATCTATAAAAATATTTTTCCTGTTCAGTAAACGCCGTAGCGGGAAAAATAGTCAAAAGTGCCAAACCGCCGTTTTTTCACTGTTTTGATTCTGATAAAAATTTGAATAAAAAGTGATCAAAGCAATAACATTTCCCGAAAATGGTAGAACTAAAAAGTACACCCGGCCCCGCAAAAAAAGACGCCCTATGCATCCCTACACTTACGTATAAAAAAAGTTACGGCCATCGGAATATGGCGACTTTTAGAAAAAAATTTTTTTAACACAGTTTTGGATTTTTTTTAAGGGGTCAAAATGTCTCTGGGAGCGGAGAAATAAAAAAGTTAGGGGGTTTAGAAGGAGGGGAGTCAAAAATGAAAAACGAAAATCAAAAAATCCCATCGGCGGGAAGGGGTTAAAGGCTATTCACGCATATGTGGGGCTCATACAACATAGTTTTGCTGATAGAGCCCCTTTAACCTATATTACATGCCTGCAGGGTTGAATGTGAACCATCTGGACATTTATATTCAGCAACTTTTGAATTTCTGTTACTATCTGTGTCATTGATACAGATATCCTTTTATAACACATTTTGGTTGCCATCTGTGAAATCCTTCAAATATATAGGTTGCTGCTGGCTGGTTAATTGATTTAATGCCTTATTCTCTGCACTATTAGCCTGTTATCTACAATGTAGTAATGTTAAAATATTTTGGCACCAATATGTGCCCACTGTCAGAAGGACGGGCCTTACAACCTTGCGTCATTGACTACCTCCCTCTTCCATAGACTTGTACTAGGGGGTTGTTCCTCACATCTCAGCCTCATCGCTGGGCAGTAAGGAACACCTCCTCGGAGAGTACAATGTTATGTTAGAGTACAGTTGAGGGGGCATTTCTTACAGACCAGCGAAGGCTGTAAGGCTCACCCTTCTGACAGTGGGGAGTGTGAGGGGTTAATTCCAGTCCCTAACTTAAAAATAGAGAAAAATAAGCTAACCACTAACCCTGAGCATATAGCCAGAAGTAACAGATAAGATGCTTCCCCAGTAACCCTGAGGCTTATGTTTTGAGTAAATGTGCTGATCTTTGTGTCTATGTGCGTATTAGAATATAACTAGTTTTTCGCTGCCCCTCCATGCTACATGCTGGCGGATGTAAGTTACCATATTTGTACATCGCAATACGTGTTGACCATAACAAGATGCATAAAGTTCACAAGATATGAAGTCACTTCTAATCTCTTTTTTTTTTTGTCTGTCATCCACTAGTATGAAACCTGGAAGGTCATGGCATCCATTTCTTCAGACTGTGCTAACATAATTACACACTAAAATGGATGACACAGACAACCATGTGTTAAATCATGTATTGCTTATACACGTATTCATAGTTTGTAAACACCCATTTTGTACTTTGACCAATGATAATTCATATTTCTATATGATGTAGTTTGTTATGCCTAAATTAGCATACAACCATTATTTCTCTATAAAAGCTAAGTAATATGTAATAAACTATGGAACATTCTGATTATGATACTTGAGTGTTTATCTGTCTGTTCTGCGAGTACTCGTGATTACGTTATCAATTTGGACTACGACAACATATCCAGGGGCTGTTGCCCCCTAACAGGAGATATGCCGAAAATTAACGACACTGATATCTCCAGTACTGGGGCACATACTGGGAAAGTGAAGTCAGCGCAATGTCAGCTTTCTAACACCACATATTGATGAGGACATGAAATGTCATATTTAATAGGAGTAAATTCAGCATGTGTAATGGCACCCTTATAATCAATGATCTGTTAACTATGAATATATTTGCAAACTGTGCCACCGTGACGGTTTTGGTCACATTGCGACTACTTAATAGCTCACCTGCACTGCCAGTGCAGTATCTATTCGCTTGATACTATGTTATTCATCTTAAATAGCATATACTCCGTCATTTACATATATAACCTGTATAAAGACATCTTAGCATCCACTTTTTAGCAGCTGGATTTTCTAAATGTTTTGTCATTTTAGATACCAGCTGGTTTTGTTCCCTGTTGCTTTTTTGTCGTATGACAATATATTTGCATTTAATTTGTAATGGATTTTTAATATATATATATATATATATATATATATATATATATATATATATATATATATATATTTGTGTAAATTCAGCCCAATTTGTCAAGCATGGAAACCAGTATAACAGACGTGTACCAGCTGAAAGACATGGATGGATTGGATGCAGTATGCCTTAGGTTTCTATATTGTCTATCTGATACATGGTAGGAAAGAGACAAGATGCATGTATTTTGTCACAGCTATTCTCATCTTCGCAGTGAGTGAAATATGTATGGTTAGATGTTTCCTCTAATGTTGTCAAATAAAAGTAGATATCTTGTTATTCTGTCGCTTTGTCATTTTTAGGAAAGAACCTTGAGGTCATTGTGAAGAGACCTGTCATGTTAAGGGTCTAGTGTCATTCTGAAAGCAAGTACTGTAATCCTTGTGATGTTAGAACAGGTCAGAAGAAGCCTATTACTTGATATTACATCTACATCTACACAATTCATGAAGCCGGTCTTCCTGCAGTCCAGGACTAGGACCGAGAGTTTGATTCTGAGCACAAGGACCAGAGGCTCTTGAATTGACTATTTTTTATATGTTACTAAAAATATGTTAAGGTTTTTTCCATTATAACTTCTACAAGCATTGACAACTAGTAATTTCTAGATTTCTAGTTATTGTTAGAGATAATCTCATGAGTAGTCCTCCATTTTGTATCTGTCATCCATTTTGTATTCTAATATATATACTAATGATTATCTATAAATGCTACGAAGTGAGCAGTGGCGTAACTAGGAATGGCGGGGCCCCGTGGCGAACTTTTGACATGGGGCCCCCCCCCATCCCAACTGACGCCGAAGACCTCGACCGACCCCCTCCTCCGCACTCTATTATGTCCCTTACTTGCCCCTGCACACAGTATTAACCCCAATAGTGTCCCCTGCACACACAGTATTAACCCCAATAGTGTCCCCTGCGCACACAGTATTAACCCCAATAGTGTCCCTTGCACACAGTATTAACCCCAATAGTGGCCCCTGCACACACAGTATTAACCCCAATAGTGTCCCCTGTACACAGTATTACGTTCCTCTGTGGACACCCATAAACAATTATTACACTCTGGGGTCTTTTCAGACCCCAGAGTATAATAATCGGAGACCCGGGAAATAAAAACATTAAAAAAAACAAAAAAACACTGTTGCTTCTTACCTGTTCCCCGGCTCCTGTGCTGTGCTGTCCTCCTCTCGCGTCCTTCGTTAATGACGTCGGACGTCACATGACCCGGGAAGCATGCCGGGTTCATGTGACGTCAGAGACGTCAGACAGCAGTAGGACGGAGGCCTGGCAGGATCGCGGAGAGGTAAGTAACAGTTTTTTATGTTCCCTTACCTCTCCGGTCCGCCGATCATTATACTCGGGGGTCTGCAAAGACCCCCGAGTATAATGATAGCCCTTGTGGGGCCCCCGGTGTCACTTGCCGATCCCTGCCCAGCCAGGATCGGCAAGTGAATAGGGCCCGTAACTGCCTATTGAAAAAAAACCGCAGCGGTAGCGGCTGTCACCGGGCCCCCTAATGGCCCGGGCCCTGTGGCAGCTGCTACTGCTGCTACCACGGTAGTTACGCCACTGGAAGTGAGGTCACTCTGAGTGGGAAAGGATGTAGACATGGACATGTCTGGAGGCCCTTGATTCTTATGTTGTGTATTTTCTTTATCTTTTTCTGTCAATGAAACCTGGTACATCTTGTAAATGTAAATTTAAATGTAAATTGTAAATGAATTGTTGTACATCTAGACATTTTCCCAGGAAATTACATTATACTTACCAGGTCACTAATGCAACTTTCCAGGGATCTGTTCTGTTCTTCTATTCTGTTCCCCGGGCCCCAGTGGTACCAAAGTGAAGGTTCCGGCAGTAACATAGAATATGTAGACATCTTGTGTGTCAGAACAGATCCCGGCAGCTGCATTAATACTAGGTAAATGGAAAGTGATCTGCTGGTGTAGGCTACACCAGCAAATCACTTTCTAAATCAGGTTTTGGACCTGGTGTCTGCTAATACTTCTATGTTATGTATTATACGCAGCAACACCTAGTAGCCAGACCGAGATCTCTGATGACTGGGCTGGCCTGGCACCAAGTCATAAACGGTCTGGTACAGGTCTGCGGCTCGCTCGTTGGGGACCTCTCCTGTAGGATACACTAGGACAGTATGTGCTTTATTCAGTTTTCTGTACATTCAGGGGCGTAACTACCGGGGTAGCAGGGGTAGCGGCTGCCACAGGGCCCGGGATATTAGGGGCCTGGAGATAGCCGCTACCGCAGTTTTTTTTTTTCTTAATAGGCCGTTACCGGCTGGAGTTACTCCAGCTGGTAATGGGCCCTATTTACTTACTGATCCTGGCAGGGGCGGGGATAGGTAAGTGACGCCACGGGCACCACAAACACTATTATTATACTCAGACTCTTTTCAGACCCCCGAGTATAATGATCGGAGACCCCATAAAGGTAAGGGAACATAATAAATGTGTTACTTACCTTTCCACGCTCCGGGCAGGCTTCGGGCCTAGTTGTGTGATGTTCCTGATGTCACATGACCGGGGGCCTGCGTCCTGGGTCATGTGACATCATTATGTCATTAAAGTTGACTGAAACTACCGAAGACTGCAGCGGAGTGGGAGATAGGTAAGTAACAGAGGTGTTTTATGTTTGTATCCCCCAGGTCTCCGATTATTATACTCTGAGGTCTGAAAAGACCCCAAAGTATAATAATTGTTCATGGGTGTTCATTATTGGGCATAATACTGTGCTAAGGGCCACTATGGGGCATAATACTGTGCTAGGGGCCACTATGGAGCATAATACTGTGTGCGGGGGCCACTATGAGGCATAATACTGTGTGCAGGGGCCACTATGAGGCATAATACTGTGTGCAGGGGCCACTATGGGGCATAATAGAGCACGCAGGAATGCGTCGGGGGTTCGGACGGTTGAGGTCTTCGGTGTTGGTCAGGAAGGGGGGGCCCATGTCAAAAGTTCGCCACGGGCCCCGCCATTCCTAGTTACGCCACTATGTACATTGTTATAGGACCAGTAATTTTATTTAAAATTTGCTTTACAGGAGAGACTCATACATAAGAGAGCAATTTATTAATATCCATAAGACAGTGTTGTGAGCATGCTTTGTGGCATGGGCAGAGTTCATTGGTCTGGGAAAAAGAGATAAGCTGTGTACATCACCTATGGTCAATGCTGTGATCCTATGTTATCTACCTCTAGTTATATAACAGAAGTGGTGCCTATCATTGTAATCCTGCCTGTGCTGACAATGAGATGACTGCAGAGAAATGGTCATCTACAGAACAGGAAGAGCAAGTTTATTGTGAGGCTCTGAGTCCACCATAAAAACTGCAAAAAATAAAATTTCCCGGGGGCCACACGGTGGCTCAGTTGTTAGCACTGTAGCTTTGCAGCGCTGGAGTCCTGGTGTTCAAATCCCGCCAAGGGCAAAAAGCCATCTGCAAGGAGTTTGTATGTTCTCCCCGTGTTTGCATGGATTTCCATCCCATATTCCAAAAATACATACTGATAGGGAAAAATGTACATTGTGAGCTCTATGTGGGGCTCACAATCTACAGTAAAAAAAATAAAAAAAATTAAACTTCCCACTGAGAATCATAGTCCTCTATAAAGTTTTTACTATACTATGAGTGCACCAGTGTTTAGATCCTCTATTTCTATCAAAGGGTTGATTGTTGCTTTTTTTTTGCTGCTGCCAATGTATCTCTGTCCCAACATGACTTCTGACAGCACAATTTCATTTCTCTTACAACTAATTTCTAATCTCAGCAGTGTAGCATAAACAAAGTTAATTTTAGTAAAACACTCATTAAATGTAACATACACTTACAAATTGTTCTTTTTCCTTTGTCTATTTGATTGTTCTTGTTTACTTATGCTAGCTTGTCAATCACCTTAAGGGTCCATTTACTCAGAGGAAAATGTTGAGGAATTTGGTGTGGAATTTCAGTGCTGAAAAAAATCCTCCCTTTAACTTCAATGGGAGGCTTTTTTTTCAGCGCTGAAATTCCACCCCATTTTCCTCCGTGTGAATGCACCCTAAGAACAAAGCCCCACGTTGCCGAAACACAGCGTTTCTTGTTGCAGATTTTGCTGTGTTGTTTTGAGACAAAGCCAAAAATGGCTTGAAAAGGAATAGGAAATATACATTATATAACATTATATAAATATATATTATATAAATATATATTCTACCTTCTGCTTAATCCACTCCTGGCATTGGCTCAAAATAATGCAGCAAAATCTGCAACAAGAAATGTTGCATTTCCGCAATGTGGAGCCAAAAAAACACAGTTCTAAACACACAGGTCTAAAGAGTTTTCCTCTGCAGACTTCTGCTTCTATTATACCTTTATGGAAAATGCCAGTGTCTCCGGAGGTATAATAAACATGTTGCGATTTGCAAAAACGCTTGTATTTTTTAAATTGCAGCATTATTATTATTATCATTATTATTATTAATTTATATAGCACCATTAATTCCATTGTGCTTTACATTTGGGGGTTCTCATACAGTACACCATTTCTGCTTAATATTTTTTCTGCAGTGCAGAATTAGCAGAAACCCATCCACTTTGCAGGTCATGTAAAACAAAATGTTTTGTTTTTTTTTGCTGGCCATTTATTGTCTTTCTTCTCTTATCTATTGCACTTCCTGCTCACTCCTCCCCTTCCCCTCTCCATAGACTTCTATTACATGTTATCTCCTTTTCAGTGTTAAATGTAGTTTAGCAGCGGTAGGGGGCTTGGGTAAACTCCATGATAAAGCGGAAAGAGTCATGATTCTGCTCAAATAGATTACAAAGTTTCTTATCATTGCATGTACTATTTATTTATGCAAAGTTTGTGCCTATTTAAGTTTTTAAAGGCAAAGATATAACACTACTAATATGGTTTGGAAGAGGCCTAACTGGGCCCGATGCAATATCTATACCAGGGCTTCACTTACCATGTGCTATTTATAAAACTGGTGTCTTATTATGCTCTAAAGAGATCTTTGGGTCCCCTCAGCCTCAAGGGCCTGCTATCTATGCACCTCCTATACCTACGCCCCTGGTTTTGACTACTGTGGAAGTCCTAATAATGCCAGTACTTCACTGGTGTCACCAGTTATCACTAGTGCCCAACCGAGTAGCTACAGCTCCTGACAACTGTTAGGTCCTGCAATATCTAGGGTTGTTTATTTTATAATATTTGTCAATGTAGAACCCCTAAGACATTGAAATGTATATATTATAATCCGTAAAGAAACAGAATCACACAATGCTTAACAAAAAGGCCATAAAATGAAGATACATCAAATATTCCCTATGGAGTCTGTAGGCTAAACCACGAACTCCACTATTTTTCTACAGCACAACTTCGACTCTGCTCCTACCCCAACTCCTTCATTAGTGACTGACAGCCAAGATCAAACGGAAACAAGTCACTAAAACTCTAGTGATTGAATTCCTATGAAAGTAAATATACAACAAACTATGTAACTGCCGTATATACTCAAGTATAAGCCGAATTTTTCAGCATAGTTTTTGTGCTGAAAAAGCCCCCCTCGGCTTATACTTGAGTCAAGCAAAAAAAAATAAAATATTTTTTTTTTGGGGGAGGGGGTCTATGACCAGCTGCAATAGTAATTTATAGAATCTCCCATAAAATAGTGAAAAAAAAGAAGCTTTAAAAAAATATAACAAAAAAATAAAGTAAATAAAACTTCTGAATCACTCCTTTCCCTAGAATACATATAAAAGTAGAAAATGACATTACACATTAGGTCTCCCTGTGTCTGAAAGTGCCCAGTCTACTGAATATAGTGTATCTGCAGTGCTCCTGTTCCGTCAGGAAGGGGTTAATAGGAACACTGCAGATCCCCTATATTCAGCCAAGCTGAATTCCAAGTGGGGGAAAAAAAACTTAGTCCTCAAGCTCAGGGAAGGGGCAGACAGACAACCAAAATACTCCCTCCCCTTCTCCAGCACCCAGCATCTACTGCACCCAAAAACTCCGGCCATTTTAATGTTTGAAATTTTCCAGTAGCTGCTGCATTTCCCCCCTTGGCTTATACTCGAGTCAATAAGTTTTCCCAGTTTTTTGTGGTAAAATTAGGGGCCTCGGCTTATATTCGGGTCGGCTTATACTCAAGTATATGCGGTAATTATACAATACTAATAATTATATAATATAATTAAAAATAATGAGTCATAACTTCTCAACTCCACCCAAAACTGGCCACAACTCTAATTCCGTTTCCAACTCCACAGCCCTCGTAATTCCGTAAATCTGTTGTATTTCTTTAATATGTTTGTTAGAGGAATTACTCCATAGCCAATGTAATAATCTTCTGATCGGGTCACATTAGTGCATTGTATTTTATTTTTATCTTATTTAAGAGTTGCTCATTTTTGGAGTATTTGTACTTAGATGGATAAACATAGAAGAGAATATGATATAGATGTTTTGTTTCTTGTAACTAATGTTTATTCACATGATGGTAGGTCTGCCAAGATGAGATTATTATAGTAATAATCTCCTTTTGGCCTTCAAGAGAGGTTGAGTCTGCCAGGAGATCATCTGAGGATTCTCGAGTCGTCTTTTGAATATAATTTATTATTGATTTATAGTATGATTTACATGCTTCATGGTTAGGACTGCAGGCAGATCTTGGGTTCTCATGATGTTATGGCATTCAATAAGACATTCATCATGTACAGTATCTGTTATTGAGTAAGTATGCCATAAATTACTAATATAAGGGAATGCAAAAAGTTTTGTACTTTTTTTTTACCATTATGTGATTGTCCCAAAGCTCCTCTAACACATGACTCAGTGCGGCCATTATAATAATATGCTTGATGACATTGATGCTTGATGTATGAGCCGTGTGTGCTATACTGCCAAGAGCCAGGAGTAAGGCTGTAGTCACACTGGTGTTTGGGGATTCTGTCTCCTATTCCACAAAAAATATGCAAGCATAACTTTTCTCTCTGCCAATTTTGGGCAGAAACCCAGTGGACCCCATTATAGTCTATACGGGCTGTGGGTTTTTGCAGGTAAACGCTTTTTAAGTGGATAGGGTTTCCATATTTTAGAAACCTGAATGCTAGTATGAACCTAAGAGTAATATAGTTACATAGTTACATAGTTGATGAGGTTGGATAAAGACATTAGTCCATCAAGTCCAACCTCTAACCCTACAATCCCTACAGTGTTGATCCAGGGGAAGGCAAAAAAACCCATGAGGCTCATGGCAATTGCCCTAATTCAGGGGAAAAAATTCCTTCAGAGATTTTATTTTTATTGGAGTATTTCAGTTTCTCATTTCATAATATGATAAAAATATCATAAATACATTTTTAGGCTCAATTCACACTTGCTTTATTTGCTTACTATATTAACATATAGTAGCTATCTTATATTATTTGTGAACAGAAGCCATGCCACTATTGTGAACAGAGCCTTAGTTTGACATAATATATATAGTATTTCATTTCATACCAGGTCCTTTCATTTTTAGAAACTGCTTGCTTAAAGGGATGTTCTGGCAATTACAAGTTACAGTGAGTACAGAAAGTATTCAAACCGCTTTAAATTTTTTGCTCTTTGTTTCATTGCAGCCATTTGCTAAAAGGAAAAAAGTAAATTTTATTTCTCCTTAATATACACTCAGAACCCCATTTTGACAGAGAAAAACTGAAATGGAGATATTTTTGCAAATTTATTAAAAACCAAAAACTGAAATATCATAAGTATTCAGACCCTTTGCCCAGTATTGAGTATTTGCACCATTTTGACTTACAGCCAGGAGTCTTCATAGGGTGATGCTACATCCGGATTTGGGGATCCTTTGCCATTCTTCCTTGCAGATCCTCTCCAGTTCCGTCAGGATGGATGGTGAACGTTGGTGTACAGCCATTTTCAGGTCTCTCCAGAGATGCTCAATTGGGTTTAGGACAGGGCTTTGGCTGGGTCAGCCAAGAACGGTCACAGAGTTTTTCTGAAGCCACTCCTTTGTTATTTTAGCTGTGTGTTTAGAATCATTGTTTTGTTGGAAGGTGAACCTTTGGCCCAGTCTGATGTCCAGAGCACTCTGAGGCTAAGGCCCCACGGGCCGTATCCGCAGCACTAAAGCGCTGCGGGAAGAATCGCTACGTGAACGCATTGCGGTTCTTTCTGCAGCGCTTTTAAGAGAAAGTTCACAGAGTTTTCCTCTATGGACTTTCTCTTAACATTATATCTACGGGAAAGCCACTGGCGTTTCCTTAGATATAATTGACATGCTGCGATTTGCAAAGCCGCAACGGCTTTGCAAAACTCAGCGTTTCTGCGCTGCAATCTTTTCCGCAAAGTGGGGATGGTATTCGCATGAATCCCATCCACTTTGTCTGCACTGTACAATGCCGTGATTTTTCCCGCATCGTCTCCGCTGCGGGCAAATCGCGGCGTTTCCGGTCCGTGGGGCCCCGGCCTGAAAGAGGTTTTCTTCCAGGATATCTCTGTACTTGGCCGCATTCATCTTTCCTTCAATTGCAAATAGTCGTCCTGTCCCTGCAGCTGAAAAAAAACACCCCCATAGCATGATGCTGCCACCACCATGTTTCACTTTTCGGATTGTGTCAGGTAAGTGATGAGCAATGCCTGGTTTTCTCCACAAATACCGCTTAGAGTTACCACCAATCTTCTTCTCATCAGACCAGAGAATCTTATTTCTCATAGTATGGGAATCCTTCATGTGTTTTTTTGGCAAACTCTATGCGCACTGAGGAGAGGCTTCCTTCGGGCCACTCTGCCATAAAGTCCCAACTGCTGGAGGGCTGCAGAGATTCTCCCATCACCCTACTGCATCTCTGGAGCTCAGCCACAGTGATCTTTGGGTTCTTCTTTACCTCTCTCACCAAGGCTCTTCTCCTACGATTGCTCGGTTTGGCTGGACGGCCAGGTCTAGGAAGAGTTCTGGTCATCCCAAAATTCTTCCATTTAAGGATTACGGAGGACACTGTGCTCTTAGGAACCTTAAGTGCTGCAGATCTGTGCTTTGCCAAAATTCTGTCTCTGAGCTCCTTGGGCAGTTCCTTTTGATCTCATGATTCTCATTTGCTCTGACATGCACTGTGAGCTTTGAGGTCTTATATCGACAGGTATGTGCCTTTCCGAATCACGTCCAATCAGTTTAATTAAACACAGCTGGACACTAATGAAGGAGTAGATCCATCTTAAGGAGGATCAGAAGGAAATGGACAGTATGTGAGTTAAATATGAATGTCACAGCAAAGGGTCTGAATACTTATGACCATTTGATATTTCAGTTTTTCTTTTTTAATACATTTGCAAAAATATCTACATTTCTGTTTTTTCTATCAAGATGAGGTGCTGAGTGTACATTAGTGAGAAATAAAATGGCTGCAATGAATCTAAGAGTGAAAAATTTTAACGGGTCCGAATACTTTCACTCACTGTATCCCCTAACCATGGTTGGACCACCAATCACAGTTATTCCCTTATCCTGTGGACTGGATCGTAATGTGAGTATCATATGTACTCGTCAATGTTCAAACTGTTTGGTTTACTTATGTGACTTGTTTGCACAACAGATGTTTAAACGAAAAATATAGAAAATTCTGTTATGTGCCCTGTCATGTTTTTATGAATTTATTTGTCTCATTTTAAGGTTGAGGCCCCCCGTTGTGGAAACACAGCTTTTTTTGTTGCAGTTTTTGTTACGGTTTTTTGAGCCAAAGCCAAGAATGGCTACAAAAGGAATGGGAAATATATAAGTCCTGTTGCATCAATTTTTTTTCACAACTGGTGTTTCTAAAGTCACAAACTCCACAGTTTTTTTTGGGTTAAACTTCACAGTTTTTTATGCTATAAAGTAGTATAGATGTTTGATAAATCTGTCCCAATGTGTCAACTGGATTTTTTTTTTTTTGCGTTTTTTTTTTTGAGTAAATACAATTGTCTTCAATGACTGTTTGATATTAGTTGTATTACTGCTATGAATTCTACTGAGAGTGACATATCAGTGACAATGAATGATGTTCTGACAAAACTCTAATAATCTTGAGTGGGCTTTGTGAATTCAGATACATTAACACAGGCAACTTCCTTTATATGAAACAATATGTTGTATAGGAAGATCAATACTGTTCCTCCAGCCTATGAAATAGAAAGGAATTTAGAAGTCATCTTGGTGAAACACCTGTGTCCTTGTCATTACATTAACCTCTATAAAACCCAAAGAGGCTACATATCGACTTACGTGTGGGTGTAAATGTAAAAAAAATATAATGTCTAATCTTTTTATACAATGCTTCTCATTATATGTAAGACATGAAATGTACTAAGGGAATATCCATCAGTAGGTTAAACTGATAAACATCTTTACAATGGCACTACGGTATGTACAGTTTGCGTCACCCTTAACTGTGTTACGTTGTAACTATAAAGCCTGTGAATAATGGCTGCCTGACATCCGTCACATGGCAACAGTAAATCCAATGTCTGTTATTTGGAGCTATTCACATGACCATGATTTTGCCTGTCCATTGTAAGGTCATGTCCTATTTTTGTCAGTTTTCACGGACCCCTCCATACACTATAATTTTGGGAGATCCATGAAAACGGATCAAGGCTGCTTTGAAAAGGAACATTTTGCATGGCCATTTTGCATCTCAGTCATGTGACTGTAACCTAAGATGTGCTAGATTTACCGACCTGAACAGTATGCTGAAAGTGGAATTCCTAGCATCATACTCATCTATAATGTAAGGAGTCCCTGCCTGTACTGTATTTGGTATGTTGGGCAGGAACTCCTTACATTATAGATGACTATGATGCTAGAAGTTCCAGTCTCGACATACTGGTCAGTCTGGTAAATCTGTGACACCCATCCAAAGGTTCTGTTACTCTGTTGCACTTGTTGGGAAAGTGCAGAGTTTAAGATTTTCTATCAAAAATATCAAATACAATCTTAAATTTTCTCTTTATCTATGTCTTGAATCTTCTTTAACCAAGTGCCATGATCAGGGAATACAAGGATGTATTTTGTTTGAAAACGAAGTCCAGCAAAAACTCGTTTCTTAAAATTAAATTTTTATTGGATTCATAGTAAAATCATTGGTATATCAGACAACTATAGTAATTCCCATATATGTGAAAAGAAAGCGTTCTGGCTGACGCGTTTCGAAAGTAACCTTTCTTAGTTGTAGCCAGTCGTGTGTAGTTTCAAGTTTCTAATCTAGCATCAAAGGAATGTGTGCTGTAAACTAGCCATTATATTCATTTACTTGCAGGCTGCAGACTCCATTGAAAGGTTTGTGCAGGTGAAGCAAATGAATGTTATTATTTGTACACAGTCACAGCCTCAGAGACCAAAGCAAAATGTGCTGCAGCCATAATGTGGATATTAGCAGCAGAAAAACTAATATGCAATATAAGCCTTCAAGTATAAAGGCTTATATAGTCGTAGAACCTATTTCAACTTTTCATTAAAACTCGGGTACCTTTTATATAAGCTCTACAAAGGTATTATACGAGAGGAACTAAGAGAACTGTAAAGGTTTTTCGTCTTATTGCAAGTACATTTTAGGCGTATATTACATGTATTATAGGAATAAGTGGTCCATCGCTAAGGTAAATTACGTACATATACCAATACATGTAAGGTTGGGTTCACATCTGTACTTGATCACTGTTTGGGAATTCTGTCCCCCATTCCGCTTGAACTATGCGGAGTGAAAAGTCCTGCTCTGCATGTTCTGGGTGCAAATCCACCAGACCGCATTATAGTCTATGGTGTCTGCAGGTTTCTGCAGGTAACAGCTTTTTAAGCGGATTGGATTTCTGTTTTCTGTGTCCCCAAGCGGACCTGAAGAATGGAAATTCCAGTGCAGGTGTGAACTTAGCGTCATGTATGTTCTTCCACTGTTGTTGATGTCACACGTCTTTTTTATGACTTGTAATAGAGACACATCAGAACATCAATTCCAAGAGCTGAGAAAACTGCTAATGGCAAGAAGAAGGGGATCAGACCTGCCACTACATGTGTTTTAACCCTGAAAGGGATCCTATTATTAAAACTCTTTTTTTTTCTCACTGACACGTTGGAATAGCCTTAAGAAAGGCTATTCTTCTCCTACCTTTCAATGTCTTCTCCGCTCCGCAGTTCGCTTGAAATCCCGGTTTTCATCGGTATGCAAATGAGTTCTCTTGCAGCACTGGGGGCAGGCCCCAGCACTCAAACTGGGGGCATCCTCAATGCTGCGAGAGAACTCTCTCCAGTGCCGCCTCCATCTTCTTCAGCAATGGCCTCTTCACGCGTCTTCTTCCCGTGCACGAGGGGATCAAAATTCAATGCATGCGCAAGTTGGCTCTGCCAGTGAGCCTCAGGCAGAGCCGACTTCACATGCGGGCGGCCATTTTTTGGGGGCCGCTTGCGCGAACAGGCGTACGCTCCTGGAGTTCTATGGATGCCCCCAGTGCTATTTGCTGCTGAATGGTGCTCTCTAAGTTGCCTCCATACACTTTGATATTAGTGTTATCTCCAGTATTTATCTTGTATCTTGACTATGATGAATTTTCTAAAATACACAATTCCTAAAAACCCATGATGAATATGTAATTCCTGGCCCTACACAAGATACACCAGTCTAGTGTCAGTGCTTACTAAATCTCACTTTCTTTACTTTACTGTCCTTCATGTAATTCCCTTTTCTTAGCATATCATTAATTTGGACGTCATTGATGTGGCAAACACATAGAACAGATTAAGTGTTCCTCGGAGAAGGTAAATAAAGACAAGCATCGGTTAATCGGGCAGATGGAAAGACAAAGTGTGATTAATGAATTAGTCATCTGTGTTTATGTAATTCATTCATTACTTTACAGCCTTTTTTTGACAAGATAAAACCGATCTGTGGTCTTATTTGTGTTTCACGTTTGTAATTTACATGCAGGCGGCCGTAAGAAATTCCCTTCATCACCTCCATATAAAAGGATGAACTGCTTGTGTTCTATATAAAGTACAATTGTGTGTAGATTTTCATGGCCTTTGCACATTCTTCATGGGCTTATTGCGGGGTCACACCTGTACTTTCTACTAAAAATAATAGGAATAGTACAGATGTGGTCAGTGCCGCACCTCCCATGAGGCGACCTGAAGCGACCGCTTCAGGCGGCGCTATGCCAGGGCCCCAGGGAGGGTGGCAATTTTTCTGACCTAAGCCAGTCCAGGACAAGCTGTCCTGGATTGACTTAGAGTCACCGTCACTGAGCGGTGGATTGGGGAGGCCGCTGGAGCAGCGCTGCTCCAGTGGCCGCCCCTCACGCTGAGGAAGAGAGCAGGTCCTCTCCCTGCCTGCTCTCTGCCTGCTAAAGACGATCGCTCCGCCCCGCCCCCTCAGTGTGGCCCCGCCCCTTCCACTCAGCCCGCCCCGTCCGCTCCGCCCCCTCCTCCGGGGGGTGGCTTTCTGACGTCTGCCTCAGGCGGCAGAAACAAATGGCTCACCCCTGGGTGTGGTCCAGCAATAAGTACATGCCAGAAGTAGCTGAGACTAACCACGTAAGTACACCCCAAACCTATAGTAACATGACCATGGGTAATGTCCATTTGCACCTGGGGGAGCCTCTTTTCAGAGATCATTCATACATAACCTATATTTTGACAGTCCATTAGAAGATTGTCAAAATAGCAGTTATATGAATAACCCCATTCACAAATTTACTCTGTGACAGCCATTGACAAAAAGTCATATTTTGAAAAATGGGTGTGTTTGCAATATCTTAATCGTAGCTGCAGAATCATGAGCATTTTCCCTATGTATTTAACAAGTGAATAAAAAATAAAGAGAAAAAATCAACAAAAACTCAGTGAAAAATAGGGCATATTTATCAAGACTGGAGTATCATACACCAGTCTTAAGAAAGGTCCCATCTAGTTCATGGAACTAGTTTATGAAGAGGCTCTGGCCATTAAGGCTGAGATTCCCTTGTTGCGGAAACATAGCTTTTTTGTTGTTGCAGATTTTGCTGCAGTTTTATGAACCAATGTCAGGAGTAGCTACAAAAGGAATATGAAATATATAGGAAGTTCTTATACTTCTACCTTCTGCTCAATCCACTCCTGGCTTTAGTTCAAAAAACCAAAGCAAAATCTGCAACAAAAAAAGCTGTCTTTCTGCAATGTGGGCTTATAGCCTAAAGTAGAAATGAAACCAGCAGTCCTAACTTGCTATAGGTTTCAATTCTAGTGCACAGAGACTCAGAACACCAGATTGTGTTAATCCAGATCATTTAAAAAAATCCAAAAACAGGTTCCACAACTGTTGTCATGTGGGTAAGGGAAACAACTGGGCACATTGGATATGTAACCTCAAACACTGAAAATACTGATAAGAAGAACAAAGCTACAATTTTCATGGCACTAAGAGACCTGCGTGCTATAGTCCAGGGACAGTAGTTATCGGTCAATCTTTTATCATTTCTTGCCATAATACAGTTATTACAATGTCTATATTTGCCTGATTTACCGCTTTTAGCAGCAGTTCTGTTCCATCCTGGATTAGTTATGAAGCCTACAAACACTCACAGATGAAATATTACTCACATCATAGTTTGTTCAAACAGAAACCTAAAATAATCTTCAGACTGTTCGTAGAAAAATGTGTAGAGTTGTGCTGAAAGGACCCTACGATGCTGCACACAATAAGGCTAAGTTCACATCAGTCCATTGTTCTGATTCGTCACACAATCAGAACAAAGGACTGAAGAACTAATATAATGATCGATAAAGGAAGAAAACATTCTGTCTGCATTCATCATAACTCACTGTTATGTAGAAAACAAGAAATTTTATTTATATCTCGTTTACTTTTCAAATGAAAGATAAAGCCGTGTACAGACCAATTTATCTTCCATCTAAAAAACGCTTGTTTGTTACATTACAGTGAATGAAGTCAGATGTAAACAGAATGTGCTCTGTATTTATCATTACATTAGCTTTTCAGTCCGTTGTTCTGATTATGTGACAGATCAGAACAACAGACTGATGTGACCTTAGCCTTCAGCCATATTCACACGGCCAATGTTAACAGCCAAGTGACAGATATATTTTAATGGCTATCACATGGCTGCATGAAAATCAATACATGTGAATGGGGAATCGCTGTGAAGAGACCCTGTCGTTTTATAGTCTCTGCTCACTGTGGAGAACTATGCGCAATGGACATGCTGTGATTTACTAAACAGTTGTAGTTTGGGAAATCGCAACATGTCAACTATAGATATGGAAATGGCGGCGGTTTCCCTATAGGTGTAATGGAAGTAGGAAGTCCACGGAGGAAACCTCAGCAGACTTTTTGTGAAAAGCACTGTGAGGAAAAAACGCGATGTGTTGCCATCACGGTTTTTCCAGCAGTGCGTTTTTGCTGCGGCCCATTACGTGTGTCCTTCCCCTTAGGGTTCATTCACACTAAGTATACACTGAGCTGATTCTGAACGTAAAACACGTTCAGAATCAGTGCATACAATGCAGATCCCATTCATTTCAATGGGAGCCAGCATACGAGCGCTCCCCATTGAAATGAATGGGCTGCTTTTTTCCCTATTGGTTTCAATGTGGTACACGCGTATCAGTTGTTGAAGCCAAATCCAGGTGTGAATCTCAAAGGTATAGAAAGTATAACCAGGAACTACTGGTACTTCTCTTCTTTCGTTCTTTCAATCTACTTCTGGTTTTGGCTTCAAATACCGCATCTAAAGGCCTGAACGTGGAGTGAATCCTAAGTAGAGTTCTTATAATAGTTCATGAAGGTTTATGAGCATCTTAGTCTCAGTGTAAAAGGCCAGTGACACCAACCATGACTAATAGTGTAATAATAGACAGATGTTAATTGTAAATGAACCGATGTATCCATTATGCTTCCAATTATACATAGAAGCGAAGCTTTATATAAAACGTCATTGTAACATTATTGTAAGCATATAACTTACTGTACTGTACGATACAAGACGTGTGCTTTACAATAAATCCCAATTTTGACCTGGATGTATCTTGAACACAACCCTTTTTTAAATTAATATTTATTTTCTGAAACTGGACAAACCCTTTAAGTCATTAAGGCCTCCACGATAACCATCCAAATGTAGATCAATGGATCTTCATTACATCGGAAATCTCCTGATATTAGGAGTCTGTTATTTGGGATATGTAACTTGGGCAAGGAGTATTACATTGCAGACTGTTGCTGGGGGGGCCATACACTTCCGATAGGTCATTCAGCCGACAGCTATTACTTAGGAACTCCCCTTACTGACAACAGAAGAGATTGGATGTTGTCGAATATGACCGAACCTTGTTTCCAATGATATCATCTGTAGAAGAAGAATCAAGAAGACCCCATATACATTAGATGGTCCATCATATGTGCAAGTTTGTCATTCTGCTGCAATGTTTTACTTAATTTCTGTTAATACAACTCCTTAATATATTCTTGATTGTATCTCTAGGGTAGAGTTTTCCTTTAAATGTCGCCAGACTCATCATCCCTCAGTACCTGTACATTAGCATTTCCTCTTTGACTTTTCAGATCCATTTTATATGCAAATTCAATATGTAAACAAGCAGATGTCAAAAAATTATATATTCAAATTTTATTCCAGATCCGCGGTATGACTGCCACTCTGACATATTTTTGTCACCTTATTTTAAGCAAGTGAAATAGTTTAGAATTAAGTTGAATTAGTAAGGTTTCAACATAGCGTTCTACATACGCAGCATTGTTACAATGGCCATAGAGTGATGTACAGTATGAACCTACTACAGTGGTTACAAAGATCTGCGTTCGGTTTCCATGTAGGGACCCCCCAAATGGAAACCTATATGCATTAAAAAGTGGTTACCTGGAAAACCTGCGGACCCCATAGACTATAATGAGGTCCGTGTGGTTTCTGCTCGGTTTCCACACGAAACAAGCGGAGAGAAAAGTCATGCAAGCAGCACTTGCAGACAATATAGAAGTACTGTATACTTGTACTTGTTCTCAAGCCGTTAGGGGGCTGTGGGATGGATTACCAAATATGTGGTGCACATTCTTCAGACTGTCTAGGCTGTCTATCAGAGGTGGGTGAACCAAGTGAGATTCATTTTGAAAATTTTTCGTGAGGTTCAATCAGGACAAACCAGAAGTGCTATTATAAAGGTATGGTCACGCGGCAGAATCTGCATAGCAAGCATCTTGCTCAATCCAGGTCTGATTCTATGGCTGATTTATTCGTAGGTTCTTCGGCTTGAGACAGCCCCCTGGCCCATTCAATGGCTGAAGCATGGCATTGGCCATGTGTGGGGCTCTGCAAATTGATCCCCTCCAATCTCATTATTCCTAATTATAGGAAAACCCCTTTAGGCCCCACAGGACATAAACGTCGCGATTTGCCCATGACATAAACACCGCAGGAAAAATGGCTGCATTTTACAGTCAGTGGAAAGTGGTTGGGATTCTAGTGAATCACAGGCCAACTTTGTGTTAAAAACCTAGCGTGGTTTTTGAAATCACAGCATGTCAATTATATCTACAGAAACGCCCGTGGTTTCCCCATAGGTATAATTGAAACAGAAAGTCCGCAGAAGAAAGCTCTGTGAAGTTTCTGTCTAAAGCGCTGCGGGAATGCGTTGCCGCCGTGGTTTTTCCTATTATGCTGCAGGACATCCCATCCCACATTGCAGAGTCACAGCTTTTTTGTGGCAGATTTTGCTGTGTTTTTATATTTATTTTTTTTAACCAAAGTCAGGAGTGGTTTGAGCAGAAGGTAAAAGTATAATAACTTCCTACATATTTTCCATTACTTCTGTAGCCATTCTTGGCTTTGGCTCAAAAAAATCTGCAACGAAAAAAGCTGCGTTTCTACAACGTGGGGCCTCAGACTTAGATCACTTCTATTTATTTGTATGCGCAATGTACTTCAACATTTGACCAATTGCTGTGGCTAGCCTTTTTATTAACACTCCATACAGAGATACAGAAGGGCTTGAGCAACATCTGTTTAAGGACGCCTCTAATCAATGCCAAGGATTTGTATTTTTCAATGACACACCGTATGGGACTCTGCTGAGTGACATTACTATATAGACCTTGCTTTACGTACTCAAACAGCCATCAACATTGAGCTGACATAATGAGGGAATGGCAGCATATAATATCTACGCCAAGGTGTTTGCATAAAAACTGGCAGGATTATCTTTGTGTTTTTTTTCCTGTCATCCCAGCTGTTGAGCTTTATCCTTAGAAATGATTGCACCAGCAGCTTGTATACCCCCCCCCCCCTCTTATTTTCTGTGAAGCCTAGATCTAAATTACAGGCTCGCAGCGACCTACTTTTTTTTATTTAACATGCTACGTAAATGCAATAAATAACCAAATAAAATGACCTCTTTTAGAACTTCTGCCTCCGTACTAATTATCTTGTTAAAATAATTACACGTCGCACAAAAAAAAAAAAAATCCACACTGGAATTAAACCACATATCTTATTATAAAGTAATAACTGCAGAACAATATGTGACTGGTGAGGTGCCCAGGGTTAAAGGTCTCAGTACTAGGAAGGTTTAATACAACTGAAAGGGGTTTTCCTAGGAACATAACTATATTTAAACTTCTAGATAATCAAAAGTTAAAGAGGACTTTCCCCACCTCCACCAACTCCAGTTCTCTGAATAATCACTGCTCCACTAGTTCCAGCACGGTTGAAATTTTCTCTAGCCCCCACCATTCCTGAGCAATCAATACTGTTAGTTTTGGTGCTTGATATGCTATATAGTCGATACTGTCAAGAGGGCAGTGTCAGACAAGGGCTGAGCTCTGACAATGGCTGCCTCTGATTGGAGCTCTGAATCACGCCCCCTGCCTGACACCACACTTCTTACATTACAGAGCTGAAATAGCTCATCAGGCACCAAAACAAACTGCTCTTACGGCTCGGTAACAGTGGAGGCTAGAGAAAAAAATCCAACTGTGCACAGTGAATCAGATCATATTAACAGATGCTAAGAACTAGAATTGGTGAAAGTGGTGAAAGGAACTTTTATGGTCTGACACTTGTAAGAAACCCAGCAATAATTTCCTTACTGTGCACAGTTTATCAGGAAGGGACATTACATAAATGAGAAGATAACCTGGACAGAATAAGTGAATTTCTGACCATTGCAAGGCTATAGAAAGTTCTTATATTCAAGGTTATCTCATTGCCAACTGATCAAGACAACAGACCATCCCTAGTAAATCTTTAAAGGGGCTCTATCATTGGGAAAAGTTATTTTTAATTAAGCACATACTTGCATAGACTTTAGAAAGACTATTCCACACATACCTTTTGTATGTAAATCACCTCAGTAGTTTTTGAATGAACCATTGCAATACATTGTAAAAAATTGTGCATAGAGCAGCCTGCAAAAGAATATCACTGCAGACAGGCCTAGGAACCTTTACAAGGCTCCCGGCTGTCATGCCAACATGACGATCACCGGCAAAATGGTGTAGCTGGGAAAATGGCGCCTCGGTGACTTTCTATGTACTAATGTTACTTTCTATGTATTAATCTATGAAGAATGGTGGTGTTGGGGTGTTGGAAAAGACACCCTATTGCTTCTACTCTATACACATTTAACACTGCTAGGTTTGTAGATAAGAGGCTGAAGTTACTTTCTTGAGCTAAATTACTTCACGACTTTGATAATCTCCAACAGTCTTGCAGCTACACCTTTCAGGCACAATTCCCTACTGCCCATTTACCTACAGCACAGTGCAAAAGTATTAATAGTTTATTGTAGTCAGCTAACAAAATGAAATGAATGAACGAAAAAATATCTAATAGAGATGAGCGAGTAGTACTCGATCGAGTAGGTATTCGATTGAATACTACGGTATTCGAAATACTCATACTCAATCGAGTACCACTCACTGTTCGAATGTAAAAGTTCGATGCAGAACCAGCATTGATTGGCCGAATGCTATACAGTCGGCCAATCAATGCTGGTTCTTCTTCTACCTTTAGAAGTCTTCTCCATGCAGCTTCCCCGTGGCGTCTTCCGGCTCTTCATTCACTCAGCCAGGCATCGGGCCTGGGCAGAGCCGACTGTGTATGTCTGCTTGTAGTGCGGGCATGTGCAGTCGGCTCTGCCCAGGCCCGATGCCTGGCTGAGTGAATGAAGAGCTGGAAGACGCCGCGGGGACGCTGCAAGGAGAAGACTGCACGGAGGATCCAGCCCGACCCTCACTCGTGGACTTGGTAAGTATAATTTGATCGAACGACCCCTGAAACAAGCATTTTCCCCCCCATAGACTATAATAGGGTTCGATATTCGATTCGAGTAGTCAAATATTGAGGGGCTACTCAAAACGAATATCGAACCTCGAGCATTTTACTGTTCGCTCATCTCTAATATCTAAATCTCATCAATATTTGGTGTGAACGCCCAATGGATGAAAAGTCCTGCAAGGGATGATATGACCGCACAGAACCCTGAACTCGACATCATCCAGTCTGTGTGGGATTAAATGAAGAAACCGAAGAATTGGAGTCTAGATCTACAGAAGACCTGTGCTTAGTTCTCCTAGATGAACAATCTCCCTGCTGAGTTCCTTCAAAAACTATCTGAAGTCAAAGGACAGCCACACACTGATGTGGTATGAGATTCTGTAATGCTTGTTGTTGCATCACCTGCAGTAAAGTTACAACCTGTTATTCACCTGCAACCTCTGTCTCCTGAGTACATAACTGTATTCAACACCAAGAGCCCTTCCAACTACCACTGGGTTCAGTGAGCTGAACACCACCAAAATTAGTGCCCTGGTTGGAAAACTACACCCACCATCAGGTACCCCACCAGCCTCTTCAGCTCAGCCCCTACTCTGGAGCTGAAATGGGGGACTTGGTTGAGTCAACTGGATGCACAAGAGTTACCTGCAAGTTACATGATGGAATAACCGGGTACAGTGCTTTCCTTTTACAAGATGGTGCATAAAAGAATAACAGGATGTCATCAAAGATTGGGTTTGATATCAACACTGTGGGTATTGCTGTAGTCAGAGCACAGGAAGCCTCCTTCTGTGCATTGTATTTGTACTATACTATATTTAATCCAAATCCATAAAAGATAGCACTCCACTCTCCTCTAAACATGTGTCCTTTATTACCGAGTAAATACATTCAAGGTAAAAACAGCATGTATAACACCAGATGATAAACCTATGATATTACCAATCCAATTGTTCACCCCATCTTCAGATACATAGCACCATGAAATTAATGATGTTTTAATAATACATAATAATAATTCATGAAATCAGCCTCTTTTTTTTTTCCTGCATGCTATTGAATTATTTCGTATGCAGGTGTTGCTTATTATTTATATTGTATATACGTGTATTAAGTATGTATGTCCATAATGTGAAATATTTCCCGTCACTCAAATGCTTCTAGTTCTCTTTTGTTTTAAAACTACTAACATTTCAAATTTGGCTAAGAGTTCATCAGATTCCTCAGATTTCGAGCATATTACAAACCCACCCCTTGTCCCAGTGCCGCTAGGCTGCCGTATATCTGTTATCATAACCACCTTTTATCCGCGGTTGGCATATTTGCTGTAGAGAATAGAGTTAACAGGAAAATATATCTTGTGTTCAAGAATTTCTGCGATAAATCCTCCGTTTTCCCTTTGTATCTCTCATTAGCTAATGTGATAAGGAATGCAGCAGGATTAAAGCCAGCTGTGAACAGACTCTTAGCATTGAAATTAACCTGATTATAAATTTATACATGAAAAGATTCACCAAGCATATTAAACAAGTGCTAACCCAAGTGTTTTACAAATCGGAAATGGGAACATTTAGTTTTATAGTAAAGCACGTATTAAGCACACTAGTAGGTGGAAAAGAGCCCTCTGCACCCTCACTGCTCTTAAGACCGGGGCTCCACGTGGCATAAATGTGGCATTTTACAGTTCCTGCAAAGTAGATGGGATTCTAGAGAATCCCATCCACACATTGTGGAGACCTCTGCGGACTTTCTGTGAAAAGCGATGCATTCCCGTAGTGTTTTTTTATGGCTTTTTGCTTTTTTGCTGCAGACCGCTATGTGGGGCCTTAGACAAAGGCCGGGGCCCCACATGCCGTAAATGCCATTGTTTGCCTACAGTGGAAAGTCGGTGGAAACAAATGCTGCGTTTCACAGTCACTGTGTAGGGGATGGGATTCTAGCCAATCCTATCTCCACACAGCAGTAAAATATGCGCGGTGGACAAGCTACAATTTCCAAAATTGTTCCAGTTTTGGAAATCGCAGCAGTTGAGTTAGGGTGCGTTCACACGGAGTAACGTGCCGCGTGATGTGGCTCGTATACGGTGTGTGAGACTTTGCGTGCCGTAGAAGCTCCCATTGATTTCAGCCTTGATCGTATACGGATGCAAAATAACGCGGCGTATACGAGACTAACTCCCATTGAAATCAATGGGAGCGTATACGGTGCGCAAAGTCTCACACGCCGTATACGTGCCACACGTCACGTTACTCCGTGTGAACGAACCTATATACCTACAGAAACACTGGTGGTTTCCATATAGGTATAATTGATTTGAGAGGGCTTAATGGTATAATTGTTTGCAGAATTACACAATAGGTTCCCCTGGATAAGCTGCAATTTTCATCTACTTGGATACATTGGTGAAGATGTGTGGTCACGACTCAAATCTGGCATAAAATATGGCATCATGTGTGCAACATTTTGCGACATCTTGGCATTGTGGTGAATCTAGGGAAGGATTACATTTCTCCAACTTGTTTGACAAGCTTTAATGTGACAAAAATTGTGACAAAATTTTGGCTTCAAATTCTGGCCCAAAGTATGCCAACTAATGGTGATATGGTGTTGCTGTCATAAATCTGGTGCAATTCTAGACTGCCTGTGTAGGTTGGTCTATCAGTTCCCTGGTCTATGGCGTAGTTCACCTGATTTAATCTGTACATTCTATGCCAGTAAAAGTGGTAAAAATATCCGTACTTATCTAGTGCTGGTTTATATTACATAGGAGATAAATGGCTGCAGGAATAGTCTGGGAATGATGTTTATTGCAGATTAATTCCTCCCCTTTGTGACATAAGTACAGATATTTATATATCCTTATATTAACCGTGGTTCGCTGGCAGGATTGTTCAGCCACTTTACGTCTGAAGGATCATTAGCATGATGGCTCATTGTCATGGTTGAACAAATCATTCGTCAATGTTGGCGCTCGACATGGAATTCTACTAATGAAACTAACATTGTGTTGGAACATTTCAGGATTCTACAGAGGTTAAATTGATGGACTGCCAGGAAAGCTTAGACACCTAATCGGTACATCTAACACAAGGAAGAAATCTTGGTTATGTTTACTATCTAGAAAATGGACTGTACTATAAAGATATAGGAATATGCACATGGACCTGCTACTTTCTTTAGGCATTATAGAATTTATTCCATTTTTATCCTAGACCTGTCACAAGGTCTGAAAAGCCCAATGACATATGTATGTGATCAGGGCCGCCATCAGGAATTTTGTTCCCCAAGTGTTCCCCATAGAAATGAATGGGCTGCTTTTTTCACTACGAGCAGTCCCATTGAAGTGAATGGAAAGTGCTTGCGTGTACGGCTTGGCATGAGCAGAGCTAGCCATACACGCGGGCACTTCCCATTCACTTCAATGGGAGTGCTCGTAGTGAAAAAAGCAGCCAATTCATTTCTATGGGGAGCGCTCGTATGCCGGCTCCCATAGAAATGAATGGAACTGCTTTATACGCCGCTGATTCTGAATGTGTTTTACGTTCAGAATAAGCTGCCGTTTACGTAGTGTGAATGAGCCTTTAAGGTGTCATTGCAGGGGTTCTGGCTGCTGTGGAAAAGCTGCTTAAGGCCAGTGGCCGCACAATTGTGGAAAAAAAATGCAGCGTTATACAGTCACAGTCACTTTGCGGTAAAATATGTGCAGTCAACCCGCTGTGATTTCCAAAACTACCATGATATTGGATATCACAACATGTCAATGATATCTCTGGAAATGCTGGTGGTTTCCTATACGTATAATGGAAGCAGAAAGTCCGCAGAGTAAACCTCTGCAAACTTTCTGTTCACAGCGCTGAAATATTTTCCATTCCTTTTATAGCCACTCCTGACTTTGACTCAAATAACCGCAGCAAAATCTGCAACAAAAGAAGGTGCGTTTCTGAAACCTGGGTCCTCAGGCTTACAATACCTTCAGGGAACGCATGGGCAGGATCTCATCAGTGCTGAACCCTTTAAGGGCACTGGGCATGTTTCAGACTACCGCAACACACTGAGCATAGAGTAGTACATGACTGTGGTGGTCATTTTGTAGAGGTGCAAACAGGAGGCCAGAATACACAAATGGCCCAGAATGGATTATTAGGGGAGCAGTATATATCTTCTCTATATATGTGTCATGGACAGTCAAATTATCATTTTCATTTGGACATTTGCATTAAATATGGCTGAAACAATTTACTCGTTGAATTCTGTATTAAAACAAAATGCAGGAGAAGCTGATAGATCTCTATTCATTTGGAGCAGATTTGGAGCTCTGTATTTTAATTGAGAAATTATTCAGTTCAGGATTTTGGACTATGTTATATAGACATGAGACATGAAGGTCACCTTGGTGGGGTCCCTGAGCTGCTCCCCTACTGCCAGCCAGGGTGAGGATGAAAAGATATTTTTAACTTGAATTATTTTCTATATCTTTGACCTACATACATTACATTTAGCCTTATATTACTGACTGTGACCTACATTTTTAAAGTCTTTACTACTGATATTTTGAAAAGGAAGCTATAATCCATGCATAGGGACATATGGCTCCATACTGGGGCTGTATATCCAAAGCCACTACATAGACAGCACCTGCATGGAAGCAAAAAAAAAAGGACTTTGCACTGCTGATGTATTATAGCTGTGCTAGGTTCAATCCCATATACAGCATATAAATATTGGTTGCCTTAGTTTTTAGAAGAAAGTTACAAAAGTATGTTAGTGTAGCTGGTGAGATCGCAACCTTTTGGAACAGGTTGTGACCATAATTTGACTGAGGTACAGTATGAGACACAGTGGATGTAGAACTACCAGTGCACTCAGTAAATTAGTTATTTTTAGTAATTCATTTGAAAAAGTGAACCCCATATATTATATTGAGTCATTACAAACAGAGTGAACTTTTTCAAGTGTTTATTTCTATTAATGTTGATTATGTCTTACAGCCAAGGAAACCCCAAAAGTCATTATCTCAGAAAATTAGAATAATTAACCCAAAACAGCTGCAAAGGCTTCCTAAGAGTTTAAAAAGGTTCTTTAGTCTGGTTCAGTAGGCAACACAATCATGGGGAAGAAGACTGCTGACTCGACAGTGGTTTACTGCTTACTACCTTTCACTGTACAATGACCTCTGCACAGGTCACATTGCATATCTAGAATCCTCTCCCATAGACCTCAAATAACATCTCCAGATGCTTTTATAGTAAGAATATCTAAATGCTGTTGACAAAGGCTCAGACAGGATGGTCACCCCTATATTCGTATTCTGAAAATACAATTTAAAAAATGTCAAAAAGTAAAATCAATTCATTAAATAGTATTTTTTTTTAATTAACCAGTAGCAACAATCTTGTGTCTAATATTATTATATGGGCCTGATTATATTTATCTATGCCCCCCCCCCCTTTTTTTTTAAAGGCCATGCCTCTTAAAAGGCCACTTCAACTTTTGACGCCACTTGCAATATGTGGATCTCCCTGTGAGGGGCTCTCCTAGGTGACATCTCTGCAAAACCACCTACGATCCTGAGAAATTGGGTGTTTTACCTCCATTGTGAATTCAGCCAGAACACAGCTGGGCTAAATAAGGGCTGCTGGACAGGATCTGTAGGGGTCTCAACAGTCAGACCCCCCCTCACCGATCAGCTAATTTATCTGTCATCCTACGGTTAGAGGATAAATATACTTTATGGCATAATCCCTTTATTAGTAAAAACAATATTGGTGATGCATTCCCTTTAATGTTGATGAAGGTTCTTTGCTGACAACATTGTAAAAAGGTAAAGGAAAGAAATATCGTAAAACTCCCCCAATATGTTGGCATCCGAGGGGAAATTCATCAGTGTTTCAGGAGTAGGACAGCATCAGTTCTAGCTGTGAACCATACAGGGTGGGAGATTGTAATGGGGAATAAAAAATTAAAAACCTTTGAAAGCATTAGAGATAATTATGGGAATTTTAAATTGGATCTGCTTATTATTTCTGCAAGGGGATAGAATAGAGCGGCTTAAATGTTTAATGTTCCTTCTGTAATAGACGACTGAATTGATCTCTTTGGTCCCTTTTTATTTCATTACTGTCCAATCGAAAATAAATTAGATTCTATTTTAAACCCATCTTTTGGAACAAAACAAAGCTGAGTAAGAGAGCCGCATGGGGATAACTTCACGAGTTATGGAACTTTCCGGTCTTAGTACAAACCCAGATGTGAATGTCATTTTCTACATCCTTGGTTGTAAAAAGGCAGTTGAAGAAATTTACGAAAAGAGAAAGCATGGAAAAGTGCTTCATATTCTTCTTAGTTTGAATGGACAGATAGACAGGACAGCCTCATGTCTCAGGCTGGGTTCACATCGGCGATCGATTTCCATTCGGGGATTCCGTCCCACATTCCATTTGAAAAATGTGGAGAGAAAAGTCCTGCATACTATTTTTCTTTGCGTTTTTTGGGCGGAAAACCAGCGAACCCCCATTATAGTCTATGGGGTCTACGAGTTTCCGCTGGTATCCACTTTGTAAGTGGATTGGGTTCCCATTTTTCGGGTCACCAAGTGGACATGAAGAACGTACACCTGAGCACAAATGTGAACTTAATGTAAGAGGGATAAGGTAAAACCTTATCCAGCATGTAAATATAATTCTAGTCTTCGCTGCAGTGTGTCTCCCCAGTCCCGAAGGCCCATATAATGTACATCAGAGAAAGAAGAAGGGAAATATTCTGAAGATTTCCAACCATGTAACGGGAATGAAAAGCACCCATTTCTTAGAGGTTGTTCACACTACCGCTGCTGTCCGCACCGGGGTTTCCGTCCTAAACCCTGGGGAAACTGAACATTTGAATGGGTTTTTAAAGGTAACTGCCGGTTTCCGTATGCGGCCTCTACACCTGGAAACCATTTTTTTTTTTGCATGGACACAAAATCCTGTATGTACGACTTTGTGTCCGTGAAAAAAAAATGGTTTCCAGGCCGCATATGGATTTAAATGAATGGGTTTTAAAGCTGACAATATCCAAAGGTGGTGGGCAGCGCTGTAATATACTGATCTAGCTATGTTCAGGTGCTCACCAGGTAGATTACTTAATGGAAAAATAGTCTGTTAATAAAAAAGCAGCACTCTGGCTTCAGATATAGTAGGAATATAATTTATTTACCCATTGTACAAGGCAATGGTTCAACTCCACAATGCAGAAATGATGAAGAGACTAAGAGGGATAGTGTCTAGGTCAGTGGCGTAACTAGGATCTTTAGACATGCCCCACCTCCCTTCCTGACTGACACTAAAGACCTTGACTGACCGACCTGCATGCCCCTGCATGCTCTATTATGCCCCATAGTGGCCCCTGAATACACCATTATGCCCCATAATGAACACCCATGAACAATTATTATACTCTGGGGTCTTTTCAGACCCCAGAGTATAATAATTGGAGACGCTGAAAGTAACCGCTTTTTAATGCTTATAGGTTTCTGTCTGGGGGGTCCCAAGCAGACTCCACGAACGGAAACTTGAACGCAGATGTGAACCGGTCCTAAACATCACATTATAAAATACAATTCTAGTATGTATAATGGTAGACATGTATAGAAGCAAATACAGATGGGTAGATAGATAGATAGATAGATAGATAGATAGACATTGATATGCTGTATATACTAACACATATACACAACTACTCACACACATACATTCATATATGACATATACACATACCTATCTACACACATACAGGACTCACACAGTATATAAGACACATAATGTAAACACATATACACATCTATACATATTTTATCCAAAATTATACTTAAATGTGGCTGTGCAGCTCTGTCTAGCAGTGAAGAGAGCAGATACATCGCACAGGATGTCTCCCTTCACACTCCAATACTGAGGAGGGGGAGGGCCGGAACAGGAAGCTGCTGTGTGCGGAAGCTTTTACAAGAAGCATCTGCAGCCCTGCATCTACTGCCGATGTTCTACTTATGGTAGGAAGGGTTTGGGGATATTAAGGAGCCTATTAAGGAAAAAAAACCCCGCAGGGGTAGTGACTGTCGTGGGGCCCCTATTGTCCCGGGCCCTGTGGCAGCTGCTACCACTGCTACCACGGTAGTTACGCCACTGGTCTAGGTATATAAATCCACCCACAATATAATTAATCCAATTAAATACAAAATCCATAAAAATTTCTTTCAATGTAAATATAATCCACATAAACACAATACAAATTGTTAAAATACATCAACTATACAAATATTATGTACATATTTATTTGTCATTTATGTGCTATAATAATGAACAATAAATGCAAAGAAGGAACTCACCACATAAGTATGCTGTCAATGGTGTCCATTTGTTTTGCAATGGTAGAACTACTACTTGTGAGATTAGGAGGCACCCTGCAACTTTTTTTTTTTTTAAATATTAAATTACTCCAGCAGGTAATGGCTGATACCAACTTACTCATCCCCTTTCCTGCCCACAGCTGCTGTTAGGGTAACTTACCTATCCCCGGCTCCGCTGCAGTCCTGGTGGTGTTGGCCATCTTTAATGATGTACGGATGTCACATGACCCGGGACGCAAGTTCCGGTCAAGTGATGTCAGGGACGTCACACAACTAGGCCCGAAGCCTGCCTGTATGGAGCGCGGAGAGGGAAGTAACAGTGTTTTATATATTCGTTTACCTCTCCTGGGTAGCCGATCATTATACTCGGGGGTCTGAAAAGAATAATAATAATGTTTGTGGGGCCTGCAGCGTCACTTACCGATTCCGTTCCCTGCCAGGATCGGTAAGTAAATAGGGTCCGTTACGACCTATTGAGAAAAAAAATGCAGCGGTAGCAGCTGTCGCCTGGCCCTAATGTTCCGGGCCCTGTGGCAGCCGCTACCTCGGTAGTTACGCCACTGATATAGAAATATAGCTCTCAGTCACTGATCACTCCGGCTCCCAGACTTCTCCACATAGAGCAGAGATTTCAATGGATATATTTCGATAAACCTAAAGAGCCCCTACAAGCACTGTTTCTTATGTCCAACCTTACGTAGTCTATCAGGTTGTTGAGGATTTCTAGCACAGCCACATTACACTGCAGCAACAGCCACGGCCAGAGGCGTCTTCACTTGTAATATGGCCCTCAAGCTGTCTTCTTACAATAATTTAGTGGTCATAGACGTCACTTGTGGGTGATTTTCACAGGTTTTGATCCTGTGGCGCAGTGAAATGGCAAAAATTCCTTTAATGAAAACAAATCTATTCATTAAATTTCAGCCAAGCATTTCCTTTTCTTGTGCAATCTTCAAGATGAATATATAAACATCTCTGAATAAAATATCAGTTGAATGGGAGATGTAAAGTAATTTGTATATATTCACCATATTATTCAGAAAGGAAAAAAAATCCTGATGTTGAATTATTAAAATAAGTTTTATATGATAACGTGTTTGTGAAGTAAACACAAATTAAAGGGGTCAAAAAAAAAAGAAAAGGAGCAACGTTTACTGCACAGTTACCCCACTTCCCCCATTACAATAATGGCCCCCTTTTCTGACTCGCCCCATTATATTTACCCTTTTACTGATCCCTTCACAGTATAACACTCCCTTTATGAGTCCCCACAGTGTATTAACCCTTTATTGGCCCCAACACAGAATAACACCCCCTTTACTGGTCCCCATATTGATATTGCCCCATTATTGACCCTCACAGTATATTGTACCCTTTACTGGTTTCCACACAGTATAATTGGCTCTTTTTAGGCCCCAACACATAATATATCTTTTTTTTTGTTTTTTTTGGCCCCCCACGCAGTAAACTGCCCCCATTTTGGCCTCCATATAGTAACATTACGTCATTACGTGCTGGATTATTCCAGCACGTAACAGCTGATTCACTTACCCATCCTCGCCCCAGCCCATGGTGATACGTCTTAGATTCAATTTCAGTTTTCCAAAAGTTTTGGGCTAAACCCAAAACTTTTGGAGTTTATCAATCATGTCTCCTATAGCCTAGAGAGTAATAATGGCAGGGCAAGGGGGAGAGGAAAAATAATAAGCGCTTATTCTTACCTTGCCTCACCTCTCCTGTGCTCTGTGTCCTGGCTTCTTCAGGCCTGTGTCTGATGTCACACACACCACAGAGGTCACTGCTGAGTCCTGTTATTTGGTGTCAGCAATCATGATGATGCCTCAGCAGTGACCCCTGATGCCAGATGTCAGGCTGAGGCTGGAAGAGGGGGGCTGCTGGACAACCAGGAGCGGATGAGTTTAACTGTTTGTTATTACTCACCTTCCCTGGTGCCACATATGTTTGGTCGCTATCTATTTGCTTACTTTGACAGGTAGCAGTCCAATATATTGTAATCACCAATAGCCGCTCCTGTTGTGCCTGTTCTACGCCTCAGACATTGAAGAATGTTGCAGTGCCCTCTGGCGGAAGAAGTGGAGGCCAACATGGTCAAGAATGGGGTGAGTAATAGGAGCAACACAGTGGCTCATTGGTTTGCGCTGCAGCACTTGAATCCTGGGTTCGAAACCTGCCAGGAGCAACATCTGCAAGGAGTTTGTGTGTTCTCCCTGTGTTTGCGTGGATTTCCTCCCACTCTACAAAGACATACTGATAGGAAAAAAAAAATGTACATTGTGATCCCTATATGGGGCTGACAATCTACAATAAAAACAAACAAACAAACAAAAAAAAAACGGGGGGGGGGGGGGGAGTAAAATATTGGCGCTTACCTGTTGGAATAAAGCAATATGTAGCGGCCAATTAGAAAAATTTAGCCCTTTATTTTTTGCATTTAGGGGAAATAAAAGAATTCATATGTCAATTCTTGACCCGGTATACAAATGGGAAGTACAGGGAATAGCCACATGTAAATTATTCCCATTGAATGCCCAGACTTGATGCTAACTGAAAGTCCTGATAGTCCTGGTAGTCACAACTAGTCTCTTTATATGCTACAGAGACCTAATAAAATATGGAGAATTTGCATTATCAAAATCTTACCATAGATACTGAATCAGAACAATCTCATAGTAAACTACCAATAGTTCAATGATATTTATGGAATAACCAGGTATGTACATGTAGACTCCCATCACTAACCTTTAAGATGTTTATTTTATCAACACAACATGTAATATTGTATCTCAATTTCTCAAAATATTTTTCTACTGACTTGCATTCTTATAAAATATTCAGCCTGGAATTGCTCCATTTGTGATTACTTCCTCTCATTGAATCGAAAAATTGAAAGTATTAGCATAATTCATTTTTACCTCACAGCATGGCTTCCTGCCTATGACGGCTGGTGATTGGATAAAGTCATGCTAGCTTGTCTAATACTCAGTTTCCTGTGTGGTTTTCAAGCAAAAAATGTTTGGAGCACGACGGGATTATGCAAAAATGTATCTTTTTTTTACATGAATGTAGGTAAGTGAGAAAGATAGATGATAGATAGATAGATAGATAGATAGATAGATAGATAGATAGATAGATAGATAGATACTGTAGATGGATGGATGGATGGATGGATGGATGGATGGATGGATGGATGGATAGATAGATAGATAGATAGATAGATAGATAGATAGATAGATAGATAGATAGATAGATAGATAGATAGATAGACAAAAGATAGGAGATCTCCTACAGCTGGGTGATAAATTGAAAAATACTGAATATCAACCAGGATAACCAACGGAATTTTGTTCATGTCTGTTATTTTGGTAAGGTTATTAGAATATTTGCAGTTTTGTTTGGACTGAACACATCTGAATTTAGACTTCATATATTCTGTGGTTTGTCCCGTCCTTGGGGTCTCTTCTCTTCCTGGGCCCCGGGGCAGTTCCCGGTTCTCTTCAGCAGTTCTGCCTTGTTGTCACGTGGATTATGCACCATCTCAATGCTTATGATACAGTTAGAAGACCAGAAGACTGTCGAGAGTCACACCAGGGCCCAGGAGAGGTGAGTAGCACTGTTTTTTATGTTTAATCACCTGCCCTGGTCTTCTGTTATTATACTCTGGGTTTCTCCTGTCCTTGGGTTCTCTTCTCTCCCTGGGCCCCAGTGCAGCTGCCTGGTCTCTTCAGTGCTTCTGCCTTGTCGTCTTGTGGATTATGCACCATCTCAATGCTTGTGATACAGTTAGAAGACCAGAAGACTGCAGAGAGTCACACCAGTGCCCAGGAGAGGTGAATAACTCTGTTTTTCATGTTTTATCACCTGCCCTGGGATTCTGTTATTATACTCTGGAGTCTCTTAATAGTAGTTTCAATTTGGCCAGGTTCAGTATGAATGTAACTGCCAGACGAACCTCTCGTGAACTAAATAATCACCATTAATTGAAATAGAGGTAAAATGCTTGATTAATCACAGTTTTGATTTAGGTCATAATTGCCCAGCCCTAAAATTAAAATCTTCATATAGCAAAAAATATATCTGCAATAGTAGGTGTTATAATGTATCTAAATATGTATATTGTGAGAAAATGAAGAGCGTGGTCTGAAAAGACAGCTATGTTCGAGCCAGGCAGCTAAAGGGTGTTTGGTAAAGACCCACACCAGGGAGATCAGCTGGGTAATCAAGGCCTGATATAGTCTGTGTGTGAAGACTAGGAGTGTGGTACCACACTGAAAGAGCTGACCTGTCCAGACCAAACCTACAAAGCAGGTACTGTGCCACCCGTTGTTCTTGCCTGTATAGTCAGGGAACAGTTTGCTTATGTTTAGTTAGTTGTCAGCCGAGAAGGCTTTTGTTTTGTTTATTTGTGCCTTTGCAAAGTGAATAAAGCCTCAACTTATGTGCAACCCAGTCTCTGTGTCCCTGTTTCCTGCACTGCTACCGGGCATCTACCTGAGTGATTCCCCACAATATACATGCATAAATTTTGGCTAAAAATCATTTTTACAATTGTGTTATATTAAAAATGTTCAACCTTTTATCTTCTGCTGTCAGTGTTCATTCTAATACATTTCATGCTGCTCAGTCATGTTCATTGAAAAATTTGACGGTTCTCTGACAGCTTGTAATGTAGCTTCTCTCCCCCTGTTGAGGCTACGTTCACAACTGTGTTGGAGTCTCCATAGGAGACTTTTCTCTCCGCCAGTTTTTTATTGAAACCCAGCAGACCCCATTATAGTCATTTTTAGTGTAAGGCCTCTCTATCTTTCAGGTTCTCTTGCAGACCCGATCGACAGAGGTCCGAATGCCAGTGTGAACCTAGCATAACCTGAATATTCATAAAGCTTAAATTGCTTTTAATTTACGTTTATTTCATTTTGTTGTAAAGATGTCAGCTTAGATTTGTGTTTAGGCAAGCAGAGAGAGGTTACAGTCCAAACAGTCAGAAAAGCTCATGTGATACTAAGCATGACCGAGCAGAAAATCTATGCAAAGTTCAGAAAACGAACAGTTGAAAAGTTTTAATACAACCCAATTACTTAAATTAGTTTTTGCCAAAAGTACATACATTTAATTAAAAATGCCCCCAAAGGTGTTTATAGCCTTTAAGTCTTCATTGTTATTCAGAATTTAACCTACATGATCCTCCCTGTTCTTCTAAGTGTAAGTTTCCCGTGAATTCTTCTGTAGTCTTAAAATTATGCTCAAGATCCATGAAAGTAAGGATTATACCGTGTTATAAGGGATTCCTGAGAATAGGTTTCTAATTATTTGGCATGATTATGAGTCTGTATGAAATAGTGGAATAAATTATATTAATCTTACTTTCATGCTTGCAAATTTTTTTAATAGAAAGATCAGCACTTTGTTAATTTGGCTCCCTGGTACCTGGTCATCCATGGTTGCCTTGGTAGGTGAAAAGGGGGTCTAGGGGCACCCATTCTAGAGATTATAGAGTATAATAGTGTGACTTATCACTTTGACATAACTTGGGCTGTGTTTGTTTTAGGGTGGGTTCACACTACTATTGGATATCTGTTCTGATAGTGTCCGTTGAAAAAAAAAATAAAAAATGGACACCTATCATAATAGACATTAACGTACACTTCCAAACAATGATGACTAAAATTCCAGCATCATAAAAATAAAATATACCTTTTAATTCATATTATAAAAGAAAATTATTAACCATCCAAATGACAGGGATCCATGAAAAGGATCAGGCCTGGTTCACATCTGCATTCGGTATTCCTTTCATCGCCTTAGATTAACTGATGTTAATTAGAGATGAGCGAACAGTGTTCTATCGAACACATGTTCGATTGGATATCAGAGTGTTCGCCATGTTCGAATCGAATCGAACACCGCGTGGTAAAGTGTGCCAAAATTCGATTCCCCTCCCACCTTCCCTGGCGCCTTTTTTGCACCAATAACAGCGCAGGGGAGGTGGGACAGGAACTACGACACCGGGGGCATTGAAAAAAATTTCAAAAAAGAAAAAATGCAAGAGGTTAGCTCACCCTGAAATAGACGTCCCAGGTGCACGACCCTGTCTCCTGACTCCTAGGAGCTTCAAAATTCTTTGGAAAACCACATATCAAGAAGGATCCGCAACATCTTGGGTACGTATAAAATTTAACCTTTAATCCATGAATTAAAAATTAGCCCCGATGGGCAAACAAACAAAATAACTAATACATAGTACAGTGCAGAAAAAAGTCAGAAAGGTGGATAAAAAACCGCAACTAACGCGTTTCGGGGTCCTTAAAGCCCCTTAATCATAGAGCACTATGATTAAGGGGCTTTAAGGACCCCGAAACGCGTTAGTTGCGGTTTTTTATCCACCTTTCTGACTTTTTTCTGCACTGTACTATGTATTAGTTATTTTGTTTGTTTGCCCATCGGGGCTAATTTTTAATTCATGGATTAAAGGTTAAATTTTATACGTACCCAAGATGTTGCGGATCCTTCTTGATATGTGGTTTTCCATTGAAAAAAATTGGAAAAAGTCATTGGCTGCCGAAATCAGGTGACCTCCATTTTAGACAGGGATAGCTGTACAGGCAGGGATAGCTAGGGATAACCTTTATTTAGGGGGGAATGTTATTAAAAATAACTTTTTGGGGCTCTATCGGGTGTGTAATTGTGATTTTTGTGAGATAAACTTTTTCCCATAGGGATGCATTGGCCAGCGCTGATTGGCCGAATTCCGTACTTTGGCCAATCAGCGCTGGCTCTGCTGGAGGAGGCGGAGTCTAAGATCGCTCCACACCAGTCTCCATTCTGGTCCGACCTTAGACTCCGCCTCCTCCAGCAGAGCCAGCGCTGATTGGCCGAATTCCGTACTCTGGCCAATCAGTGCTGGCCAATGCATTCTATTGGCGTGATGAAGCAGTGCTGAATGTGTGTGTTTAGCTCAACTACACCGGTGGAGTAGTTGAGCTAAGCACACAGATTCAGCTCTGCTTCAATCAGCGCTGGCCAATGCATTCTATTAGCTTGATGAAGCAGAGTGTGCACAAGGGTTCAAGCGCACCCTCGGCTCTGATGTAGCAGAGCCGAGGCTGCACAAGGGTTCAAGCGCACCCTCGGCTCTGATGTAGCAGAGCCGAGGGTGCACTTGAACCCTTGTGCAGCCTCGGCTCTGCTACATCAGAGCCGAGGGTGCGCTTGAACCCTCAGTGCTGGCCAATGCATTCTATTGGCGTGATGAAGCAGAGTGTGCACAAGGGTTCAAGCACACCCTCGGCTCTGCTACATCAGAGCCGAGGGTGCGCTTGAACCCTTGTGCAGCCTCGGCTCTGCTACATCAGAGCCGAGGGTGTGCTTGAACCCTTGTGCACACTCTGCTTCATCACGCCAATAGAATGCATTGGCCAGCACTGATTGGCCAGAGTACGGAATTCGGCCAATCAGTGCTGGCTCAGCTGGAGGAGGCGGAGTCTAAGGTCGGACCAGAATGGAGACTGGTGTGGAGCGATCTTAGACTCCGCCTCCTCCAGCAGAGCCAGCACTGATTGGTCGAGTTCCGTACTCTGGCCAATCAGCGCTGGCCAATGCATTCTATTAGCCCGATGAAGTAGAGCTGAATGTGTGTGCTTAGCACACACATTCAGCTCTACTTCATCGGGCTAATAGAATGCATTGGCCAATCAGCGCTGGCCAATGCATTCTATTAGCGTGAACTGAGTTTGCACAGGGGTTCTAGTGCACCCTCGGCTCTGCTACATCAGATTGCTACATCTGATGTAGCAGTGCCGAGTGTGCATCAGATGTGTAGTTGAGCAGAACTGGCTCAGCACTGCTAAGTCTCTGCATTCGCATAGGAATGCATTGGCCAGCCTTCGGCCAATCAGCGCTAGCTCTGCCGGAGGAGGCGGAGTCTAAGGTCGGACCTGAATGGAGACTGGTGTGGAGCGATCTTAGACTCCGCCTCCTCCAGCAGAGCCAGCGCTGATTGGTCGAGTTCCGTACTCTGGCCAATCAGCACTGGCCAATGCATTTCTATGGGGAAAAGTTAGCTTGCGAAAATCGCAAACTGACAGGGATTTCCATGAAATAAAGTGACTTTTATGCCCCCAGACATGCTTCCCCTGCTGTCCCAGTGTCATTCCAGGGTGTTGGTATCATTTCCTGGGGTGTCATAGTGGACTTGGTGACCCTCCAGACACGGATTTGGGTTTCCCCCTTAACGAGTATATGTTCCCCATAGACTATAATGGGGTTCGAAACCCATTCGAACACTCGAACAGTGAGCGGCTGTTCGAATTGAATTTCGAACCTCGAACATTTTAGTGTTCGCTCATCTCTAATGTTAATGTGTCCGTTTTTTAATTGATCCATGTAATGGACACATTAGCATTAGTTAGTGTCTGTTAGTGTCAGTTTTTATACTGTCCATTCTTTTGTTTGTTTTTTTTCTGTTTTCTGCTCATGTATAGAAAAAACTGACAGTAATAATGGAATAACGGACAGTATAGCGGATGTCCGTCATGAAACTGTTATACAAAAGTCATGCATGTGGGATTTTTTTGTCCACGAACAAATAATGAACATGTGACGAATTTGATGTAAATGGACACTAACAGACACCAGATACAGTAAAATCCCATTGCAATCAATGGAATTTTTAACAGATTTGTGACGGTTCTGCTAGTGTACGTTGCTAAAATCTTGTAATGAATAATAGCAACAGACACTGCTGACAGTCACTAACAGTAATAGAAATTGCAACCAAGTATAAACAATTTTGAGACACACACACACACACACACACACACACACACACACACACACACACACTATAGAATCCTCATAGCTGTCTATCGAAGGGGGTGTTCACACTGCTGCTGCTGTCCGCCCAGGGGTTTCAGTCCTAAACCCTGGAGAAAATGGACAGGGGACGACTTGCCAGTGGTCAGCTTTAAAACCTGCATTTGTGACTTTGTGTCCGTGCAAAAAAAAAAAAAAAAATTTCCAGATGGAGAGGCCGCATACAGACTCTGGTGGTTTGCTTTAAAGACCCATTCAAATGAATGGGTTTTAAAGCTGAATGCCAGGAAACCGTCCCCTGTCCAGTTTCTCCGGGGTTTAGGTCAGAAACCCCTGGGTGAACAGCGTCGGTAGTGTGAACGCCCCCTAGCTATATGCATGAATGGACTATATCTTGGACAGTATACTGTGTGTACTGAGTATATGTATTTATGCAATTGTATGTATATGTATGTCTTCTGGGTGGCTGTGCTTGTTTGTGTATCTGTGTATTTGAGGACATATTTCTATCTATGTATGTGTAGTTGTATGAATGTCTTATTTTATACACACCTATCAGAATATCTGTCCTCGGCAATGTAAACTAGTATTTCAATAGAATGAACATTTTCACTGAAACATTTTTATACCTTGAGGTTTCACAGGGTGTACAGCACATATTTAATAATAGTCTTCAAGGGCAGGGACGGCACACATTGTGGTCAGTCCCTATTTTTGTTCAGGTATCCTATTAAAATTCACTTGTGGCAGATTTTCCATAAACAGAATATTCTGGTGATGATGCCACAAGACGAGGGATAATTTGTGAGTCTCTTACATAAAATAGTCAGTGTGCTGTTTATAGGCATAACGTAACACTGTTTAATCTCCTGTTACATGACGTACCATAGACCAGCCCAAAGGTTTAATAAGGGAGCAATTTACACTCCAAATATGTGTTATGTAACAAAGTGATGCAAAGGTGAGAACTGTCAGCAACCAAATCCGTCAATGACCCCAAGAGGTCAGAACTAATGAATGACTGATGTAGGTGACATCGCACTCCTTACATATACATAAGTGTGATATAGAAATACACAACTTTGTAAACCTATATTGTCCCTGATATTAAGCTAGAATTCACTTAAATGCATATGTACTGTATATTGTATACAGAGTGTAGATGTTCTAAGACAGAATCACAGGAACACAAGGGGGCGCCATAACAATAATGTTACAGCAATATCATGACACAGGAATATTTTTCTCTTAATGATTCTATTTGACAATTTCTTATGTTCTTCTAGATCTAAAGGGGTTGTCCAAAAGTATATATCAAAGAGTCCACCAAATATGCCAGTATAAATAGTGCAACATTCTATGCTATTGTGTTCACTAAAATGATGGATGCCTTGATGAAAATCTGTGTACCCCCTTATAGTCACCAATTCTTATAAGATCTAACTCACTATATGACCTAAATTTCTTGTAGACCAGAGCAGTAGGGTTGTGTAGACAAGGGCAGTAGGGTTGTGTAGACAAGGGCAGTAGGGTTGTGTAGACCAGAGCAGTAGGGTTGTGTAGACCAGAACTGTAGGGTTGTGTAGACAAGGGCAGTAGGGTTGTGTAGACCAGAGCAGTAGGGTTGTGTAGACAAGGGCAGTAGGGTTGTGTAGACAAGGGCAGTAGGGTTGTGTAGACCAGAGCAGTAGGGTTGTGTAGACCAGAGCAGTAGGGTTGTGTAGACAAGGGCAGTAGGGTTGGACAGGTCTCGCCTAGCTCTATATACATAAGCTATATTGTAAGCTTGTTTGAAAGCTTGACATGTAAATTGGCTCTGAAGTTATGACATGATGGGCATTGACCTGATGGTGTATGGGAGACCCTCCTGAAATTCCTGCAGTATGCAGACATTAGAGATGAGCAACTGGTTCAGATCAAATCCAATTTGGTCTGAATTTTCCAAATGTTTCGGGCTCCACCCGAACCCATACGTTTTGGAAATCATCACCCAAAATACACTATTATATTATGAGATTTCTTCAGACCGCAGAGTATAAGTGGGGGCCCGGGGGAGGTGCTGTAATATAACAAGCGGTTATACTCACCTGTCACTCAACATCTGGCAGCATCCAGTAGTCCCTCAGTGCATGACATTGGCGTGTCCCACATGACTGCTAAGGTCCCATCACAGGCCTCAGAAGTGGTCCAGGGCCACTTGATGTGAGCCAGAGGCCAGAAGAGGACACCAGGAGAACGCTGGATGCTTCCGGATGCTCAGGAGAAGTGAGGCAAGGTGAGTATAACTGCTTGGTATTACTTCCCCTAGACCTCCACTCATTATTCTCTAGGGTCTAAAGAGTCCACAGAGTGTAATAATAGCCCTTCCAGTTCATGTCAAACAAGTCTGATCCAAAGCGAACTGTACGTGTGGTGGATGTTTTTCTAACATCTCTCAATGCCTGTTTTTAGAACAATGGATGTCAATGGGTACATACACACATCTGTGTTTAATAGACAATAAATTACATATGTTAAAAAAAATAGGGCATGTCCTATTTTTCTCAGTTTTTCCAGCAGTTGTCCAATACAAGTCTATGGGTTCATTTCTATCATCCACTTTTCAAAAAATGTATCCATTTTAGAACCATTAAAAATGGATCAGTGCATTGGGTCTAAAAAAAAAAAGTTCATCCATTTGTTAACTGACAGTCAAAAACAGATGACCAATGGACTTCAAAAATGGTTAGATGGCAAGAAAATGGATAAAATACATGCAGCACATTGTTACAGTGAGGACGTTAAGAACAGACTGATTTATCCGCTGTAACATCTGTTTAGTGAAGAGAGGCCATTAGTCACTGACCATTGCAGGACCCTCTTTAGGGTCAGATATCATATGGTTTGTATTAGCCCTTCTTTATTTTGGAGAGGACTTACAATGAACCACATCCTAGTGAACACTTTTTTTGCGGCATTGTGCTAGGGAAGAAGAACTGTCATGAAATGGTAAAACTGCATTCATAGCTACCAACAGAAATGAATATTTTGTTATATTAAGGCCGAGTGTCTTTTTATTACTCCTGCGTGTCAATGTTCTGACTATTTCCCCGCGGAGAGGTACAGAGCACAATGCCCTGCATGTGTGAATCCTAATGTGTCGCTTTGATGGCCTGTGTCATGTTGTAGACCGTCTATTATTGGCCGTCAAAGCCTTTCTCATCTGGTAATCAAATGATATCAACAGATGACAAATCAGCAACTTATTGGGTCAGACATTGCATTAAAAGCCCATTCTGTTGCCAGTCTGTGATGGTGAAGGAACACCAGCTGTAGCCTACAGGTTACGCGGATATGCAAAATGTCCCCTGTGTTTGATGAAGCATTGTGAATCCATTGTGTCATAGAAAATAGAGATGAATATGAAGTAGTGGCAGCTGTGTGGAATATATTTATGGATCCTGCTGCTTAAGGTCACTGTTCATAAGAGGAATATATGTTCCAGATGAGTCAAACAAACTGCTGTGCATGGAGCAGAATATAAATATTAGCCGTCATCAGGTTTTACTTCTATAAACCTAGATATTTCTATGCAAAGTACATTAAATAAGTTTTCCACAACAGCCTATAATGCATTCCAATAAGACTTGTTTGAGGAGCCACATCAGTGTTAAGGTATATTCACACTTTCAGCTTTTGTTCAAGTGCTGTTATGGAACGGAAAGCCAGGAGTGGATTGAGATGTAAAAGATGTATTTGTCCGACGTGATGTTTTTCCTTTTTTATGATTTCCACTTCAAAAATCTGAATCACAACCTGAACAAATATGATGTAAAAGTGCTCCAAAAATACCAGGTTCCTCGCTCTCCTTCATTCGTATGAGTAAAAACAACCGTCTAGTGTAAAGTTTACAATAGGTTTTTTATTTAACAATAGTCACAGATACAGAATAATGTGTTTCGGGGTATTATGCAAAGATAATTTTGCACCCCAGATTCACTGGATAAGTGAACAACATTGTGTAATTTTTGTTCCTTTTAGCATCTTTTCTTAAAATTCTGTTATGCTGTTCCACTAATATTTTTCTTGTTAAGTGTGAATACATAGACAAATTCCTTGTCAATTTCGAGTTTTCTCTAAGCACTTGTTCACTTTCCACCTGTCCAGCTTCCCTGTGTTTTAGCTTTTCATGGGTTCTTCAGCTGAATTTGCTGCGAACTATGTGCCATGATTGAGCAGGACGCTTATTTTTTTCAGTGTCCTACTTTGTTCTTTGGCTCTCTTTCAATAAGGAAAGCAGATTCAGGTTGGAATTTGGCACTGATTTTGAGGTGGGAACTGCCTTAGAATCAGTGCCAAATTTCTCAGTGGCAAATTTCTCTGTGTATCTAATCCTCTGATGTGTGGTACTGTGTGCTGAGCTGTGTATCTAATCCCCTAATGTGTGATAGTGTATGCTGAGCTGTGTATCTAATCCTCTGATGTGTGGTACTGTGTGCTGAGCTGTGTATCTAATCCCCTAATGTGGAAAAGAAGATCCTAGTACAGCTAAATAGAGGTATTTAAACAGCTCATGCTTACTCTGCTTTATCACGTGTGGCACAGTGCAATGTAAATCAATAAAAAAGCTATTTAAATACCTCTATTTAGCTGTACTAGGATCTTCTTTTCCACTATATATACCGGGTTGGGACCCTATCCTAGTGGCTCTTGTGGGTGCCGGTCACACCACTACTTAATCCCCTAATGTGTGATAGTGTATGCTGAGCTGTGTATCTAATCCTCTGATGTGTGGTACTGTGTGCTGAGCTGTGTATCTAATCCCCTAATGTGTGATAGTGTATGCTGAGCTGTGTATCTAATCCTCTGATGTGTGGTACTGTGTGCTGAGCTGTGTATCTAATCCCCTAATGTGTGATGGTGTATGCTGAGCTGTATATTTAATCCTCTGATGTGTGATGCTGAAGGGGCAAAAAATGGACACCCCAAAAAAAAGAAAAAAAAGAAACCTTTCCCTAGTGCTCCGATGCCTCCCTGTGCAGTCCTGCCCTGCTGGTCCGTTGATGTTTTCCGATGGAAGTATCCATCACATGTGACTGCAATGAGTGGCCTCAGGAAGGGTATTGGGGAAGACCTGTGACAATAGTAAAATTAGCATTCTACATTCTTTCCGCAGTTTGGGGATGAAACTAAATAAAATCTTATTCATTTTGCTGGGACAATAAAACCCACATTTTATATGCAAAGGGTAAAAATGTTTTATTTCCGAAGTGCGTGATCTTAACCTTTGGTTTCATTCACACGACCATCTCCAATGAACAAGTCAGTGAAAACAGAACGGATGTCACATGGATTGGTATCCATGTTCTGTCTGTGATTTCCACTGACCCATACACTTGAACAGCTGGACTAAGCTGCAAACACAGACAAGTATAGGACTTGGTTCATATTTTGTGGTTCTTTTCTAGGGTCAAAAATTTCTAAAATCTAATCATTTGTGTATGGAGCCGCAGAAACCAATGGGTTCATATGGGTTACATATTACAAACACATAATTGCAATTAATATACAGGAGTAATCTATGGTCATGTGCATGGGGCCTTAAAGTCACATCTCATGTAGCAATATTTTTATTAAGTAAAGACCTTTAAATCACTTATCCTACTTGTTAGAATATGAGAGGCTGCTCATGTGAGGATGTTACAGCTCCGATGTACAGTAGGAGACACTGGGAGAGAAAATGTTGCACTTGACAAATATCTTAGAAATTTCATTGATGGGTAAATCAGTCAGATGAGAAGATATGTAAGTAAAAATAGGTATGTAGCTTATTTATAGCACCAGGCAATATATACACGTAGATAGTTTCAACCCCTGAGAATATATACAGTATAATTAGTACCATGGTGACGTATGTAGTGCTTATGTAATACAGACATCATCTCCATTCATGAATAGTTAGGGAAATCTAATCACTATGCTGTACATCACATAAACCTAGAAACACGGAGCTGCCTGGTGAGGCTTTCTCATAGATATTCTATTTCAAAACCTCACTTAAAAATCCATATAACTCCTATACACCTCAATTCTCCAGATTCCATTATACAAAGATTATTATACATTATACATATTACTCGGATCATACCTTTTTATTTACCGTATATACTCGAGTATAAGCCGACCCAAATATAAGCAGGTCCCTAATTTTACCACATTAAACTGGGAAAACTTATTGACTCGAGTATAAGCCTAGTCATAAGTTGCAGCTCTTTAATTTGGCCCGGACACACAGCCGCAAAGGTGACGGCATCTATGTGTATGGGCCCATTGAAATATAATAGTTCATAATTTTATCCACCATTGCAGATAAAAAGTCTGGTCATGTGCATTGCAGCTTAGTAACTCCATGTGCCTCATAGTAATAGGAGTTAACTCCATCATATCCCTCACATTAACCGCCTGTGTGCCTCACATAAGAGTTAAGACAGGTATCTTCATAATTAAGGTAATTTATTAGTACCCTCATGTGTCTCACATATTAGTAACCCTTAAATGAGGGACATGATGGGGTTAACTGCTATTAATGTGAGGCACATGGAGTTACTGAAACTAAATTAATAGCCCCACATGTCTGACATTAATAGGCATAGTAATAGGCACAGCAGGTACCTGTGTGTTTTACTTTCACTTTATTCTAGCTTCCTCTCCTCGATGCAGGGCAGTAGCAGGGGCCTCCTTCCTACTGCGCTTTCATCTCTCTTGCTAGAGAAGGGGGAGTGTCCTATATCATTACTATAGCACTAAAGGACCCTTTGTTTAATTTATGCAGGTCCTTGAAGGTCCTTGTGCTCTGTGCCTCATTTTGCCAATGCAAATGCATTGGTTAAGGAACCGATCGGGGCCTCTAACCAATGCATTTGCATATCTCCCAACTTTTGAAGAACTGAAAGAGGGACAAAATGTGCAGCGCACGTAGCGTGCCTGGGCAAATTTAGCTCCACCCACTTTTATGTTGACTCCGCCCATTCTCATTCATTTTCCATGTGCCCCCACACAGTATAATCCTCCTACAGTCACCCGTAAATTATATGTCCCCCCTCTATCTCCCAGGTTCATATACACCCTTCATCTGCCCCCAGTTTTATGTCCCCCCGCATCTCTGTCTCAGATTCATGTCCCCCATCTCTGCCCACAGTTTCTTGTCCCCCATCTCTACCCCCAGATTTATGCCCCCCCATCTCTGCCCCAGTTTCATGTCCTCCCATCTCTGCCCCCAGATTCATGTCCCCTCCATCTCTGCAGCCAGATTCATGTCCCCCCATCTCTGCCCCCAGATTCATGTCCCCCATCTCTTCCCCCAGATTCATGTCCCCCCATCTCTTCCCCCAGATTCATGTCCCCCCATCTCTGTCAACAGATTCATGTCCCCCCATCTCTGCCCCTCGATTCATGTCCCCCCATCTCTGCCCCCAGATTCATGTCCCCCCATCTCTGCCCCCAGTGTCATGCCGTCCTCTCCTTCATCTGCCCCCAGTTTCATGTTCCAGCTCAATGTCTACACACAAAAACCACTTATACTCACCTTTTCCTCGCTCCCCCACCGCTCTCTCCACAGTCTCACTAACACAATTGTAGCACGATGTATTGTCATCACATCGCGTCTACACATCCACTAGCCGGTGTTATGTCAGTCCAGGTAGCTGCAACGGGGCTAAGGGATAGCAGTAGGGAATCTCGCCCTGCACTACTCCCACTAGCTATCCCGGTCCCTACCTCACGGGTGTGGGTCGGCTGTACTCAGGCTAAGCCTGACCCCGACAGCTCCTCTCTCACTGATACCGTAGGCCTAGAGGGAAGTGGGAGAAGGAATGCCCTATAAGATCTCTAGGGATTGGAGACTAAAGGGGGTCACCCCTAACGAACAAGTGAAGCTGCTACTGACAGGGACTGACAAGGGTGTGCGCTGACTAACAACACAAGCAGCACACAGGAAAAATGTGGGAAAGGATTCCCCCAAACCCATATGGGAAGGAACCATACACTAGGAAACAAACACAGGGAAATTGAGTAGAAATCAAAGGATAAGGCAATTCACTCACACAGTCAATTTTACACAGAGGGAGGATTGGTGAACACAGAAGGGAAAACACACAAACCAACTCGTTCACCCAAACCTCCCAAAAATCAACCACGGAACTTCCTCTATCCCAGAACACCACCTACTCCTCCTGCTAAGGCCTAGCTCTGTAAAAGCGACACTCAGCACAGAACCATGGGAGGCATGGCTTTAAATACAGAGTAGAGACCACTCCTCCCAGGTGCAAATGGGAGGACAGACTAATCAACCAGGAGATAAAGCTGCCTACCATCAGTGCGCACGTGCAAGTCAGAAGGTGTGCACCAATACTCACGACAGGACAACCCCGCAGCGCCAGGATGCCACCCCAGACACTGCGCAGCCAAAAACTCCCCAGGTAAGAAAAATAGAAAGTAAAGAACCTAAATACTCCTAACAGCCGGAGTGCAGCGGCAAAGCAAGGAGCTGAGCTGTGACAGCTCCTTGCTTTAGTTGCGTATGTATTCAACTCAGATCTGCATCCTCCAGACGCAGATCTAAGTTGAAATCGGGACATACCTCCCTCCAACCGGGACTGCGGGACACGTCACCGAAATCGTGAATGTCCCGCAGAAACCGGGATGATTGGGAGGTATGCATTTGTATTAACAAAATGACCCTGAGTTGAACCCTGACTCGAGTATAAGCCGAGGGGGGCTTTTTCAGCATAAAAACTGTGCTGAAAAAGTCGGCTTATACTCAAGTATACACGGTATTCATTTTTATTTTATATTTTATTATTTTATTATTATTATTATTGTCCAATATTTTCTATTCTTATAGGGGTTAGTAGTGGCTACATGCTTTCAAAATTTTTAGGAAGTGTGTGTCTTAGGCCCGGTTCACATCTGCTTTCGGGTTTCCGTTCAGAGAGTCCGCTTGGGGACCACATTAAAAGGCAGTTACGTAAGCAAACCACATGGACCCCATAGACTGTAAGATCCATGTAATCTCTGGGGGTCCGTGATCTGAAACACAGACCCCCACAACGATCAGCCTCTGTGTGCTGGAAGCTATAGAAGTGGATTGGGAGCACACGCAGGATCTCCAATTCAAGTAATCCACTCTATAGTAGTGGTCTTAGGAATTTTACTATTTCTTCAATAGAAGAGCCTGCATATGCTCCCCACTCACAGCTATAGCTTCCTGTGCTGGTGTCTATTGGAAGAGTTGATCTTTGGGTGTTGGTCTCCCACAGATAACATACTGAGGACCTATCCAGTGAATAGATGAGAAATGCTTTAGACTTAGCAACCCTTTAAGGCTGGAGCCCCATGAAGCTTAAAAGCCGTTGTTTGGCCGTGGTAGAAGTGACATGGAAAAAAATGCAGCTTTTTACAGTCACGGTGGAATCCCATCCACACCTTGCAGAAAAATACGTTTTGGAAATTGTAGCACGTCAATTAAACCTACGGCGGTTTCCCTATAGGTATAATGGAAGCAGAAAGTCTGCAGAGGAAACCTCTGTGGATTTTCTGTGAAAACACTGTGGGAAAAACCGCAATGCGATGCCGCCATGGTTTTTCCCACAGCGCTTTTTTGCTGTGGCTCGCTACGAGGGGGCCTTAGGCTAATAGTTACATTAATTGTGAACGGTGTCAGAATGATTGGTTTACTGATTGTATGTGGGCGGGAGTTTTGAGCAATTTATTAGGGTACTAAGAACGCCTTGTCTGATGGTATTAACTGGGGCAACGTAACTGTGAATTTCCACATTCGTTGAAGAGTTTCTTTTGTAATTTGCACATTTTAGGTTTATTGTAATTCTCTAGTCATGATTTATGCAGAATTCAGACTAGTGGCCTCATGACAATGTCCTGAAATATGCTGTCAGCTGTGTACATTTGCTTAATATTGCAAAAGAATGTAGCTTTGGGGGTACTTGGATCAAATGTATTCGACTGGGGGCCCTAAATTTAGAACAGTTAAGAATGGCGGCTATAGAGCATCCAATAGATGCCATGTAATGCAATACAAATAAAATATTCAGGCAGAATATGTTATAATAGATTCCTGTTTTCATAAGCAGCTGTAAACATTTGGCGGCAACAAATATGCAAAACTCCCATGGCTTTCAGTGATGCAAATCCTGGCAGTAGCTTCACCTACTTCTAAGCCAGATAGATAATGTATGCGTGATAAAGCATTTCTAATTTGTCAGGATGGCTCAAGGGAAGTTGTGCCTGTAGAAAGGTAATGTATATATTTGCTTTTATTTTATATGCAAACTAGTAGGTAACTCAGAAGTCTGAATAGGAAATAACAACAGTGAAAATACAGGTTAAGCAGCTCAGGAGCAAGGCTCTGTTCACATTAGTGTCATGGATCCTGTCTTTAGTGGAACACTAACTGCCTTGCCACTCCTGTTTTATGCAAGACCTGTTGGCTTTCATGTTGATTTTTAAATCTCCTCTGTCCTGTCTCCTCGTAGTCTCAGATTTGGCATTGTCTTATATACTGTTGTGCAGTGCACTCCCAGGCATAGGCAATGCAACACTGAGCATGAGCAGAACCAAAGCTGCTGTTTCAGTCCTGGATGTCAGGTCATTACTTATCAGATATTGTTGGAGCCCCATGAAATGACGTTGGAGAGGGACATTAAACCGTGGGGGCAACTAGAAGGGGACATTAAACTGGAGCAGCTGGAGAGGGACATTAATATCTAGCTGTCCCCAGTTTAATGTTCTCCTCTAGATGCTCTCATTTTAATGTCCTCCTCTACTTGTCTCCATTTCAATGTCCTCCTCCAGCTTAATGTTCCCCTCCAGTTATTCCCAGTTTAATGCCCCCACCATCTACCCCCAGTTTAATGTTCTTCATCTGCCCCCACAGTTTAATGTCCCCTCTATCTGCTTCCAAAGTTTAATGTCCTCCTTCATCTTCCCCCAAAGTTTAATGTCCTCTCCGGACACAGATGAGTTGAATCCGGGACATACCTCCCACAAACCAGGACCATGGGACATGACCCAGAATCTGGGATGGTTGGGAGGTATGGGAGCGGGGTCTCGGTTCCTAAGGCTATCAGAAATATGTTTTCTGATGGTCTTGGGTGACCCCTGTGAAATGGTGGTTTGACCCCCAAAGGGGTCACGACCCACAGGTTGAGCACCACTGATTTAGAGGAACTGTAAGGATTGGAGTCAGGGTCAGACAGTGCAAAGTGACACAGCTGGGAAAGCAACACTGTGCAACTAATGACAAAAGGGGTCGCAGGCCCTGCAGCTATAACTATGCTGTAGTATCTGAGATGAGGCAGACCAATGCACTTCCTAATTGAAGTGCGCCTACCACGGCTCCTAACCTTCTATCCGGCGGCTAGGATAAGGGGAGAGGAGGCCCTGAAAGTCCTAGGGACTGGAGTCACGGGGTCATACCTAAATAGAAAGCACAGTGTAAATGCAATGCAAAACAAAAGACTAAACAGCATGGAACCAGGGAGGACCACAAGTCCCAGCAAGACACAGAAGAGAAGGCGAGGTCAGACGAGCAAGAGGTCAAGCCAGGAGATATAATAAAAGGTACCAAATAAAAAAAAAAGGGATAGTCAAAAATACAAGCCAGGTCTAAAAACCAAGAAACATATGGAATACAAACAGACAGGGAATCAGACTGAGCAGGGGGACCAGGAAACACAAAGTGAATGGCTGGCAAGGATCCATGCTTGGGTGGGGTTTAAATAGCAGCAGAGAACACACCTGATGGCTAATGACATGGAGACTGAGAGCAAGGAAAAGATTAACCCTTAATGACCTAAGCACACCCAATAGAACTCCTAACACGTCTCCCAGGGAGACGCCGCGCAGCAAGGAGACCGCGGCGACTCCGTATCCTGACAGGAACGTTACTGCATCTGTCTGACCAGGCTTTCAGCCATTTATGAAGGAGTTGGCCTTCCGATTATGCAGCCCTGCACTTATTAACCTATTCATAGCACTAAGACATTTTTTGGAAAAATTATTTATTTATTTATTTTTTGCCGGAAAACCCCTGTAATATTTTTTCACATGCTTTGAGACATTGTATTGAACATCTGGACAACCCCTTTAAGTGAAGTACAGTAGATTCCATCACTTTGTTAAATGACAAAAGGCTTGAGCTAAGGAAGAAAATGATTTCATGCACTTGTAAGAAACAACATAGCTGCCTTGAAGAACTTCTGCTTTACATTATATCATTAGCAGTGGAGATATATATGTAAGCAAGCACAGTCTTACATATACATTATGGATGAGGTTTACATTAGTAATATGTTTGTCATGTACAAAATGATCATATTATAAATACTTGTAAAACTGCGACAAAAAACAGAGCCCGAGAGCTTTAGACTAAAGTCTTTGAATTGTAGACATAGACCATACCAATTGCCTTGTAAAGTGCTCAGTACTAATTTTACCTACACAATGGAATATAAACTGGAAAATGATTTTGAAGCAAGAATAAAGAATTTCTCACAAATTTCATTTCTGGGGAGAATTGAAGGAGGATTAATAAAGTCAGAGGATTATCTTGGAAGATTTGTCCTAAGTTCCTATGTTGTTCCATGTGCTTATATGATATTGTCCATAGGAAGAGGTGAGGTGGAGATTGGGTGGTCCTTATCCTCCAGTTTAAGCAGCGAGGGAGGCCGTAAGATGTAAGCTCCCAATTTTCATAGTTTTTTTAGGAGGTGAGTTTGTTCAAACCTGAATTTTCCATCACAAATTCATAAGCTATTGTAATGTGCTACTGAATTTCATTATGAACTTACATTGTACAATAATGTGACTGGCTTTCGTCCCTAGACCCCCGGACATGAAATCATTGTAATGACTAGAAATGTAGATGACATGAAAGTTTTGCCATTATCCAACCATACTTCCATCATTAAGATGATATCCCTCCATGTAGGCAGGGCAGCTGTTTGATAAGAACAGGAGGAATGGGACTGGTTTGACAGATCAAAACTGATTCCCGATTACAGTCACCAATGGCTATTGGATAGGTATATCTATGAGATATATATTATTAAATACTGGGCTGTGGAGTCAGAGTCCCAGAATTGGAATCAGAGTAGAAAAAAGGTACCTACAGTTTCAAAATAAATGTAATTATTTTAAATGTTATTATACAATTATTGATATTGTAGAATTAATTAGACATATAGTTTGTTGCTCATATACTCTTACCTATGGTCAACCACTAGCTTTTTACAGGATCTGTCTGACCATGGCTGCCAGGCATTTATGAAGTAGCTGGAGTCAGAGCAGGAGTCAGAATCAGAGTAGGATTGTGGGAAAATAGATTAGTCTAACGCTAGCTTCACGCTAGCATTCGAATCTCCGTACGAGATTCTGTCCCATATTAAAATCAGCGGACAGAAAAGTCCTGCAAGGAGCATTTTTCTCTCTGCCGTTTTCAGTGGAAACCAGAGTCCTTGGGTTTCTGCATGAAACTTTATTTTTAAGCAGATAGGGATTCTGTCTTTTGAGTCCCCAAGCGGTGTAATGTAAGTTGGTGCTTTGGCCTACAGACTCCACAGCACTGATTACATATATGTGTTTTATAAGACTTGAGGTTATATGGCCACTGATACATTTAAAGGGGGACACCCAAAAAGAAGCTGATAATAACGTATCACCCAACCTTAACTACGAGGTATAGTTAAACCCAGCAGCAAGTCTTTAGTTTCCCATATATCACTCCAATAGAGAAGATCAAGCATTACATGGTGCACTTTGAAATTAATATTGGGTTTCCCAGAAATGATGTTGAGTAGGGTTGAGCAGTCGGGATCGGAAATATTCGGATTCCAATCTGCAATCGAGTAAATTTCACGATTGCGATCTGAATTCTGATCCCAATTTTTTTCCGGCAGGATCGAGGTCGGAGGTTACTTCCCACAATGCTTGGCTACTGGCCAGTCATTGTGGGAAAAACTATAGTATCTAGAGATGAGCAAGTACTATTAGAAACTCCCGTTTCGAATAGCACGCACCCATAGGAATGAATGGAAGCGGCCAGCACGCAGACTTTGCCGGCGTCCGGCCACTTAACTCCCTATGTTGGAGAAAAAATAAAAATATCAAAGCACAAAATTAAATCAATCCATTCTAGAGGCCAAAGTAGACCCCATCCTAATACTATGAGTACTGCTGCTTGGAGAGTCTGAACTATTCTAAAATGAAGAGTCCTTGTAAACTGTAAAGACTTCCAGTCCTAGCTTCAGCCTTGCATATATATAACGTCTATTTTAAAGGAAATGTAAATATTTCAAGAGCTTCACTGTTGTAAAGTGCGTAACAAATTACCAGAAGGAATCGGCACGTGTAATAATAACACATTAAGGCAGCCTAACATCTTTTCTGCTGTACATGTATTTCCGCATATAATTGATTGAGCCATTTTAGTGTTACATTGTTTCCAGGCTGCCTTTGTTATTTTTGTCGTTCAGGCACACTTCTCAACATGATAGAGATTTGTATTGTAGTGGCCTAGTTACAGAGAAAACAGAAGGCGTTTTTTTCTGTTTGGATCGAAGAAACCTGCACATATATTGTTCTTTATGCTTTCCATTGAGAGTATTTTCGATGGATTATTGATGAACAATGCTTATTTTTAGTAAGCGTTAAAATGTAAGAAAGAATTTCTTACATCTTGGATGTATTTCTTTATGTTCACAATTTTTAGGAATAAAAAACCTCAAACTTCTCAGGTGATTAAAGGGATTCTATCATTGGCATCCAATTTTTCACTAAGACCACGTCAGAATAGCCTTAAGAAAGTCTATTCTTCTCCTACCTTTGTTATTCTGATCCGCTCCACAGTTTCGGTGTTATTTCATTATTTTGCCGTATGCAAATGAGTCTTCAGAAGGGGGCGTTCCACTTTGCTCTTCACACCGTCATAACTGCATCATCAGTTGAAAGAGCCAACTGCACATGGCCATTCTGCCACTCTCCTGTGGCCTATTACACGAGCGTCCATTCGGCTACAGGAAAATGGCCGAACTGACATGCACAGTTGGCTCTGCCAGCTGAAGACATGGCTGATGATGCAGCGAAGAGGTGGTTGGAAGAAGAAGAGAGAAGGAGTGTCTTCAGACAGAGAAGGAGATGCTCCCTGCGCTTTTTGAGCAAAGGGGAATGCCCCCTGTGTTTTCTGATGACTCATTTGTATATGGCGAAAAAACGTAATAACTAGAGATGAGCGAGTAGTATTCGATCGAGTAGGTATTCGATCAAATACTACAGTATTCAAAATACTCGTACTCGATCGAGTACCACTCGCTATTCGAATGGAAAAGTTTGATGCAGAACCAGAATTAATTGGCCGAATGCTATACAGTCGGCCAATCAATGCTGGTTCTTCTCCTACCTTTAGAAGTCTTCTCCGTGCAGCTTCCCCGCGGCGTCTTCCAGCTCTGAATTCACTCTGCCAGGCATCAGGCCTGGGCAGAGCCGACTGCGCATACCTGCTTGTAGTGCAGACATGCGCAGTCGGCTCTGCCCAGGCCCAATGCCTGGCAGAGTGAATTCAGAGCCGGAAGATGCCATGGGGATGCTGCAAGGAGAAGACTTCTCAGAGGATCCAGCCCGACCCTCACTCGTGGACTTGGTAAGTATAATTTGATCGAACATTGCCTACCCCTGAAACGAGCATTTTCCCCCCATAGACTATAATAGGGTTCGATATTCGATTCGAGTAGTCGAATATTGAGGGGCTACTCGAAACGAATATCGAATCTCGAACATTTTACTGTTCGCTCATCTCTAGTAATAACACCGGAATGGCAGCGCAGATCAGAATAACAACGGTAGGAGAAGAATAGCCTGTCTTTGTTGCAGAGGGTTGTAGACCCTCTACGCAGAAAGCTGGGGAGTGGGGCGCTTAAGGGAATTCCCCTCATTCACGCTTTAACCCCTATACAAGGATCTGGATTTCATGACTGGGAATCCCTGGGTCACAGTTGCTGTAGTAGTCTTGGACTGGCTTAAAAATGTATAGTAATCTGGGGCTAACCAGTAGTTGTCAACAGTAGTCAGCAAGATAACATAAGGTGTAGAGATTAAATACTAAAGAGGTGCAAAAAGAACCAAGCTTAGATCAAAGGAACAAAAAAAAGAAGAGAACATAAAGAACCAAGGAAGATGAAAAGGAAAAAGAAAGGAAAGTCAAAGACAAACTGAGGTCAGGAACTGGATCTGGAAACCATACTGAAATAATAGGTAGCAAGACCTGCAAGGAAAATAGCTGATCACCAGAACGTAAGTGAGAGATCTGAGTATATGTAGCATGTCTGAAGAGCCCATCCAGATCAGTTGAGCAACAACAGATCTCACTTTAAAGAAGAATTAACCATTGCACTGCTGCAGCAGAGCCCAGAGAACAAAAGTAAAGGAACTACATGGAAACATGGGAATCCACATAACATCAGCAACAGAACCCAGCATATCAACCCAGCCCTGCAGATAGATAGGTTAGGGTCACCTGAATGCAGTGTTTTCCATTTGTGAATTGGTGCCTTTGTTGTAGAGATATTACTGTTATGACACTAGGCAAATGAGTTCTTAGGAGCAATGAGGGCGTTGTCATTGCTCCAAAGATTTAAGCTACAATGTGTTTGCATATTGGCACAAAGTTTTTTTGCCAACATAGGCACTGACTTACAAGGGGAGAACACCATGTGATGCAGGTGACCCTAAACTATCTGTTTGTGAGGCTGGTTTGATATGTTGGGTTCGGATGACTCCCTTTAAGTAACATCAACTACGACTGCAAGAGTACTAAAGTAGTATGGTAAAGGTCATGCACAGACCTATACTTGATGATACCAAGACTATGTCTGAGGAACCCAACCATTTTCCATCTTATATGGAAAACAGTTCTCAAACTACACACAAGACTGCACTTAATATACGTCAAAGTGGAAAGACTTTTAATTGAAAAACTAATATATATGTATATGGAAAGAGATTTATCCTGGGCCAGATAAATATTTAGATTGTCCCATTTCTTTCCTAGCTTCTGATGTTCCTCACATTGCTTTCTAGGTGACTATTTAATGGAATATAAATGAAGGTTCTTCTTGTTAATTCTTCGCTTTCTTTGTGGTGCTTGTCATGCTTATATTTTATTACAGTTCTGTTTGGTAAAGATCGCTGACATCTTCTGTAATGGGCATTAGCTGTTTACATTGCACTTTACAGTGCAAATGAGTTTTTAAGCCAATAAAAAATGAACTGTGTAAGATAAACATATCAATGCTGAAGTTGTGTTACATTTACACATTAGAAAGACTTTGAGCATGTTCACATGTGAAGGATTTATTGCATATTTCCCTTCCTCATTAAAGAACTTATTTCTAAATTCTGTTCTTCACATCTTGGTAAAGGACCTTTGAGCTGTTCTTGGAAAGGAAATACATTCCGGGCTTGGTGAGTCAATGTAGGAAGTTGAAGGCAGTCTGTAATATGGCTAATTCCCTACAATCAACATGTCCAATTAATTTATCCTACATAAATTGCTATACAGTTTTTTCCAGGACAAGCCCTAGTCAGCAAGTCATGTCCTCTGCAATAGCCATTGAAGGGAAAATGTTAGCATTAGCTGGCGGCCATCCAAATAGATGGTTAAACATGTAATACATGATTGGCTCAAGTTCAATAGAGTCTATTCTGGCCCATATAAGGGAGTCCAGAGCAGAAGACCCTTCTCAATCATGTCTATAGGCACTATTTGGAGTTGTCCTCAATACTATCATAAGTAGAGATGAACGAACAGTAAAATGTTCGAGGTTCGATATTCGTTTCGAGTAGCCCCTCAATATTCGACTACTCAAATCGAATATCGAACCCTATTAAAGTCTATGGGGGGAAAATGCTCGTTTCAGGGGTAGACAACATTCGATCAAATTATACTTACCAAGTCCACGAGTGAGGGTCGGGCTGGATCCTCCGAGAAGTCTTCTTTTTGCAGCGTCCCCCCGACATCTTCCGGCTGTGAATTCACTCTGCTAGGCATCGGGCCTGGGCAGAGCCAACTGCGCATGCCCACACTACCAGCGGACATGCGCAGTGGGCTCTGCCCAGGCCCGATGCCTGGCAGAGTGAATTCAGAGCCGGAAGACGCCGCGGGGAAGCTGCACGGAGAAGACTTCTAAAGGTAGGAGAAGAACCAGCGTTGATTGGCCGACTGTATAGCATTCGGCCAATCGATGCTGGTTCTGCATCGAACTTTTACATTTGAATAGCGATCGCTCATCTCTAATCAAGGTGTTGTTTTGTTGCATTATGTTGCTGTAATCTTAGTCCTCTAAAATAGAAAATGTATCTATACTATTGACATTGATGGGATAGCACTTGACAAATGCCAAATGGTGGCACAAACCCCCACCTCCCCTTCCAAACCATGTCTGCTTAACTTTGGTTAGACGTATATGTTATTTCAGTCGGGAGAGAAAGACAAATTTCTGTGAAACAGCTTGGACATTGGCTAATTTTCATGCTCTTGTATAATGCGTGGAAGCTGAGGCTTGGGGGTTCTTTTACACAGCTACATCTCGGACATTTATAGAGCAGTGGTTCTGTGGAGTCATATGAAAGATTAGATTTTCAGCTTGCATTTGACACCAAGAGCTCGGTTCTGCCTGTATTATTGTCATAGATATCACCAAGTGAATACGGAATTGGGAGCAGTTACATGTGCCAAATCCAACTATGTTTTCAACTTCAACTGGAAATAATACAATAGAACTGTGATCTTGGTATTATATGATAAGAAAATTCTCATCTTTTATATGACATCAGAACCATTGTTATGTGCTTCATAATGCCTGAAATGTAACAGCTATAAGTGACCCGCCCTCCCCATAGCCTTAGCTTCCCTGCATTGTATAAGAGCCCACCCCTCTGGACACCAGTGAGAAGCAGTGTATACTTTATGGTTGGTTTCACACTACTAAACCTCAGACATGAGACTTGGTCCATATGTGTGCTGGATTTATCGGCCTGTACTCTATGCTGCTAGGGGTTGATGTCTATATGCTAAATACTGTCCCGTAGAGATTACAGGACAGGACAGTATGTAGTAGAGCATAGATATCTATAATACTATGAGTCTGTCTGATTTCACAGATAGGAGTATGTTACAACACTTATCAATGTCATAAATTCAGCCAGAAGTTTTTGAAAATTTAGGTATGTTTTAATAGCTACAAAAATAATTAAATAAGTAATTCTAGACCTCTGAAGGTGTCCTGTAGTATCCATCCAGGAACAAAGCCTCTAGCAATAGATCCTTTAAGTTCTGTAAGATGTGAGGTGGGCCTCCATGGATCAGTCTTGTTCTTTCACCACGTCTACAGATCATTGGTTGGATTGAGATATGAGTAATTTGAAGACCAAGTCAACACCTTGTACTCTATTGTGTTCCTCAAACCAGTCTTCAATAATGTTTGCAGGGTGCATTATCTAGCTAAATGGGTATCAGTTTTCAGTATTAAAGTACACACACAAGCAGACATTCACAATATATATATATATATATATATATATATATATATATATATATATATATATATAATGTAATTCATCAGACAAGGTCACCTTCTCTTGGTCCATGATCCAGTTTGGAGGCGGAGATGCCCATTAGAGCTTTTGGTGGTAAATAAGGGTCAGCATGGACACTGTCCACCCTGCAGCTACACATCACAGCAGGCTACTGGGTATTCTGACACATTGCTATCACAGTCAGCATAAACATTTTCAGCTATTTGTGCTGTATTAGCTATTCTATGGGACTGGATCGGACAGTCTTGCCTTTAGGCTCCATGAACATCAAGCCTGGAGTACTCATGACTCAGTCCCTGGTTTTCCTCCCTTGGACCACTTTTGGTAGATACTAACCACCTTATTCCAGGAACACCCCACAAGTCCTGCCATTTAGAAGAAGATCTGACTTTGTCACTTATCCATTAACACATTCATATCAAAAGTTGACCATTGCCCAATATATATCACCCCTTGGCAGGCTCAATTGTGACGAGATACTCAGTATGTTATGGCTGATGGGTGTATATTTAGATATTCAATGTTGGTGCTATGAACAGGTTAAAGATCTTATTCTTACATGGAGAAGCAGAATCACTAGCACTAAATTCCCATTTGTAGAAAGTCAGGCTGCATCTGTACATATAATTCCAGCTCTTGATTATGTGGGAGTCGAGAAGCGGAAATGCATTGGAAAAACAGATTAAACTACAAGAGTATATGATGAATAAAGAAGGACGTTGGTCGGCAGCTAAACTACCAAGATGCATAATGTACGCTACTTGTCAGATCCCCGGCATTACTTATCATATATTATTTAATGTTACTGTTAAAATGTCCTCTACATATTCTGTATTAAATAATAAAGAGTTATTGGAACAAATATGTAAGGAAGATAATAGGTTCGGAAGTTCATGATAAAAAACATAGCTACAAAGAAGTCGACTGCTTGTACTAAAAAAAACCTTAGATATGATAATGGAATAAAGTTGATCTTTTTTGCTGAAGGAAAATGAATGATAATGAATAGTGACATTTTACATATGTGGCACCTTGTGACTTTATTATATAAATGTATAGTGTGGCGGATTAATATTTCTGAGGTCTTTTACATTCTTTGTGTATTATATCCCATAGATTGTGGGCCCATAGGAGCGAGAGGCTGTCCATTCACACAAAAATATAGCAATATTAGAAGAAACCATAAAACTTTGTACTGTATATACAGTATAAAATCTTTGGCATCCTAGCAGGGCCAACCTGTGCTAGCTACAAGGGCATCTCAATAAATTAGAATATCATCAAAAAGATTTTTTTTTTAAGTAATTTAATTGAACAAGTGAAACACATATATTATATTGAGTCATTTTCAAGTGTTTACTTCTGAAAAGAGGACCTTTCATCAGATCGGGCACATGCAGTTTTATATACTGCTGGAAAGCTGTATATAAGCTTTCCCGATCTGTGCCCGGTGTAAAGCGCTATCGGTCCCGGTAAAGTAGCGCTTTACAGTCAGAAGGGCGTTTCTGACACTTAGCCAGGGACCCCTTCTGCCCAGCAGCGCCTATCGCGCTGTACTGTGGAGCGGGGAGGAACTCCCCCCTCCCTCTCCTGATAATACTCGTCTATGGACGAGCTGTGTGAGCAGAGGGAGGGGGCGTTCCTCCCCGCTCCACAGTACAGCGCGATAGGCGCTGCTGGGCAGAAGGGCGTCCCTGGCTAACTGTCAGAAACGCCCTTCTGACACTAAAGCGCTATGGTACTGGGACCGATAGCGCTTTACACTGGGCACAGATCGGGAAAGCTGACAGTGCGCTGAATTCAGCACACTGTCAGCTTTCCAGCAGTATATAAAACTGCATGTGCCCGATCTGATGAAAGGTCCTCTTTAATGTTGATGATTATGGCTTACAGCCAAGGAAAACACAAAAGTCTCAGAAAATTAGAATAATTAACCCAAAACAGCTTCAAGGGCTTCCTAAGTGCTTAAAAAGGTTCCTTAATCTGGTTCAGTAGGCGACACTATCATGGGGAAGACTACTGACTTGACAGTTCATTGCTAAAGAAGCTGGATGTTCACAGAGTGCTGTACCAAAGCATATTAATGGAGAGTTGAGTGTAAGGAAAAAGTGTCGTAGAAACAGTTGCACAAGCAACCTGGATAATCGCAGCCTTGATAGGATTGGTAAGAAAAGGTCATTCAAAAATTTAGGGGAGATTCATAAGAAGTGGACTGCTACTAGAGTCAGTGCTTCAAGAGCCACTAAACACAGACGTATCCAAGGCGTGGACTACAAGTGTTGCATTCCATGTGTCAGGCCACTCAGAACCAAAAGACAATGCCAGAAGCGTCTTACCTGGGCCAAGGAGAGAAAGAACTGGGCTGTTGCTCAGTGGTCAAAGATGTTTTCAGATGAAAGTAATTTTACATTTCATTTGGAAATCAAGGTCCGAGAGTCTGAGGAAGAGTGGAGAGGCCGCTGTACACAATCCAAGCTGCTTGAGGTCTTCTATATATATATATATATTTTTTTTTTAAAAGTATATTGTGAGCCCCACATAGAGCTCACAATGTACATTTTTCCCTATCATTATGTCTTTTTTGGAATATAGGATGGAAATCCATGCAAACACGGGGAGAACATACAAACTCCTTGCAGATGGTTTTATGCCCTTGGTGGGATTTGAACACCAGGACTCCAGCGCTGCAAGGCTGCAGTGCTAACCACTGAGCCACCGTGTGGCCCCTCTTGAGGTCTTCTATATTGTCCTGATGATGTGGTATACAACTACAGAAACTTATAGGGACAATGCATTAGGGACAGGTAGCAAGCCACCACCCTCATGAGTGTGCACCAATTTTAAGTGCTCTGTTAGGATTGACTGCATGAATCTTTAGACTTTTAATAGGTGAGTTCCATTTCTTGCAGTGCGTTCAAACTTGGATTTCACCCATGTAGAGGGACCAGAAACCGCAGTTGATGCAGGGAATTTTTTTTCCCGTTTTTTTTGCCGTTTAGTTTTTCAAATCAATGCTACCCTAAAAATACAATATAATAATGTAAAAAATAAGCATATAGGTGTTTAATGGATGGTTTGGTTTTTTAGTATATCTAACAAAGTTATAGTATATTTATTTCAAGAATAATGTAATGGAACTGCACAGATCTGTTCTAACTGTAGCATCTTCACCCATTCGGGTTTTGGCGCCATTCTCTGGCCATATGCTGAGGTGGTGGAGGCATGTCTGGCTATGATTCCTTCCTTTGTGTTCTTCCTGTATTGTCTGAACACTGTCCTATTCCCTCACCTCGGTAATTGATTTTCCACCACACTCATCTCCTTCGCCTTGGTTTCTTTCTGCCCCTCTAATAGTGAATGTTAGCCTTGCCTGTGTGATTAACAGCCTATCTCCCTATCAAGCCTCTGACTTTACCTTTGACTACTCTCTTGAATTACGATTCTGTATTGTGTTGCTCGACTGTTACCGACCCCTAAGCTAGCTGACTTCCCTTTGTTGTTGTTTGTCTTGTCTACATTCTATGTCATCACGTACAGTGCCTTGTGAAAGTATTCGGCCCCCTTGAACTTTTCAACCTTTTACCACATTTCAGGCCTCAAACATAAAGATACAAAAATTGAATTTTATGGGAAATAATCAACAACAAGGGGGAGACAATTGTGAAGTGGAATGAAATTTATTGGATATTTTAAACTTTTTTAACAAATAAAAAACTTAAAAGTTGAGCGTGCAATATTATTCAGCCCCTTTACTTTCAGGGCAGCAAACTCACTCCATTTAGTTCAGTGAGGATCTCTGAATGATCCAATGTTGTCCTAAATGACTGATGATGATAAATTGAATCCACCTGTGTGTAATCAAGTCTCCGTATAAATGCACCTGCTCTGTGATAGGCTCAAGGTTCTGTTTAAAGCGCAGAGAGCATCATGAAGACCAAGGAACACACCAGGCAGGTCCAAGATACTGTTGTGGGGAAGTTTAAATCTGGATTTGGATACAAAAAGATTTCCCAAGCTTTAAACATCCCAATGAGCACTGTGCAAGCAATCAAATGTAAGGAGTATCAGGGGGCCACACGGTGGCTCAGTGGTTAGCACTGCAGCCTTGCAGCACTGGGTCCTGGTGTTCAAATCCCACCAAGGGCAAAAAACCATCTGCAAGGAGTTTGTATGTTCTCCCCGTGTTTGCATGGATTTCCATCCCATATTCCAAAGACATACTGATAGGAGAAAAAAAAAAAAAGTACGTTGTGAGCGCTATGTGGGGCTCACAATCTACATAAAAAAAAAAAAAAAAAAAAAAAAAAATGGAAGGAGTATCAGACCACTGCAAATCTACCAAGACCCGGCCTTTCCTCTAAAATTTCATCTCAGACAAGGAGAAGACTGATCAGAGATGCAGCCAAGAGGCCCATGATCACTCTGGATGAACTACAGAGATCTACAGCTGAGGTGGGAGAGTCTGTCCATAGGACAACAATCAGTCATACACTGCACAAATCTGGTGCTTATGGAAGAGTGGCAAGAAAAAAGACATTTCTCAAAGATATCCATAAAAAGTCTCGTCTAATGTTTGCCACAAGCCACCTGGGAGACACAACAAACATGTAGAAGAAAGTGCTCTGGTCAGATGAAACCAAAATCCAACATTTTGGCCACAATGCAAAATGATATGTTTAGCATAAAAGCAACACAGCTCATCACCCTGAACACACCATCCCCACTGTCAAACATGGTGGTGGCAGTATCATGGCTTGGGCCTGCGTTTCTTCAGCAGGGACAGGGAAGATGGGTAAAATTGATGGGAAGATGGATGGAGCCAAATACAGAACCATTTTGGAAGAAAACCTGTTGGAGTCTGAAAAAGACCTGAGACTGGGACGCAGATTTATCTTCCACAAGACAATGATCTAAAACATAAAGCAAAATCTACAATGGAATGGTTCACTAATAAATGTATCCAGGTGTTAGAATGGTCAAGTCAAAGTCCAGACTTGAATCCAATCGAGAATCTGTGGAAAGAGCTGAAAACTTCTGTTCACTAACGCTCTCCATCCATCTTCACTAAGATCAAGCTGTTTTGCAAGGAAGAATGGGCAAGAATTTCAGTGTCTTGATGAGCAAAACTGATAGAGACATACCACAAGCGACTTGCAGCTGTAATCGCAGCAAAAGGTGACGCTACAAAGTATTAACGTAAGGAGGCCGAATAATATTGCACGCCCCACTTTTTAATTTTTTTGTTTGTTAAAAAAGTTTAAAATATCCAATAAATTTAATTCCACTTTACAATTGTGTCCCTCTTGTTGATTCTCCCCCCCAAAATTAACATTTTATATCTTTATGTTTGAAGCCTGAAATGTGGCAAGAGTTTGAAAAGTTCAGGGGAGCCGAATACTTTTACAAGGCACTGTATATCTAGGAAGGGTTTTGCCGCCATGTTGTCATCTGTCACCTAGGGCAGTGAGGCAATTAGGCAGGGACGGGGGAGTGTGTGGGGGGGTTTGTTCAACTTAGGGATCACTCACTGTCTTGTCGTGCCCCTTCCCTCAGGGTTCACCGGCAGCTACTAGGGAAATGCTCCTCTGGCAATTACCTTACAGTTACCTTCTAAAAATCACAGAAATGAAAAATATTTTACACCTGGAACCTCTGTTCCCTTTTCAACACTTGAAAATTAGTATACACACAGAAGCCAAAATCCAAGACACCATCCATCTTGCCTTTAAGGGAAATTGATCAAAGCCGATGTCCAACAGGACAAGCTCTGGTTTAGGTGATATGACGGCATGTTAATCTGAATATGATCTCCTATAGTGACTTGGCGTAGGCACAGTCCGACCACATATGGAGCAAAATACCTTCCTGTAGATGACCCCTAAAGCACTACTTTGAACTAACTGGAATAAGTCTTGATAATTTAAAAAGCGGATAATACCAATAAAGTACATGCAGTTTCCATATCATTAATACATTACATGTATTTTTCATCCAGTTTATCATTGCCTTCTGCCATGTCTCTTTAGGGAAAGAAAAAGCCAAATCCCTTTCCTAATTTAGCACACCTAAATATAGAATAAGAGGGTTATTAGCTGAGTAAAATGGGCTTCAGATATTAGCCATGTTTAATACTGCTTTTCATATATAGGATAGCCTGAAGATAAAGTTTTATTAGGTCTTGTACCTTCATGTTGACAGAATTTTGATAAATAGTGATCTATAGTAAATCTTCTCATTTCTTAGGATTGTGTCTTAGGTTTAATTACTTTTTGTGTACTTTCCATATTGGTGTTTCTTTTCCAGGCATCCAACAACCTGGAGAGAATTTCCTTAGAGACCAAAGCATTCATTTTTATATGTGCTTGCTCTTTATAGAGCCTGTACAGAAATACACGTCCATTGTTTTAGGTGTGTTATCGGCTTAGTTGGTCATTTCCAAATGTATTTGAAATGAGCAAAATGAGCAGTGGACTATCCTTAATCCAGTAACAGTAGACCTATTTTGATATTCTCCTCTGCTAAGGACAAGCCCCTATTCATGAAGCAGCTCCAAGGACAGCATGTTCCAGTGCTGGGAATATGGAAACCCTGATTATAACTGCTGATGGTTGGTGGTCCACAAGTTCGCAGCTGTAGTATGTTTACTTAGGGAAGATACCAGCATATTCTGATTTTTTGCAGGTAGTGTAGTATTGTACATTGCAGTCCAAGCACTACCAAGTAATTCACGGTTGTGCCACGTCTTCCAGAAATTTTCTATTTTGGCTATTAGATGTGTTTTCTAAGCTTGAGAATCTAATCTATAATGTTTGTGTCACTCAGTAGGGGAAAAGAGCAAGTGATGTCCTGCGTACACACTCCCTGTGGAACCAAATGTAGCTTACAGTAATGGAGAACCTCTAATCAGACTAGAAGTGATGATGTCATATTCATCATTCATGTGAACCGTTAAAGTAGGAGAGGAGACAACTATAATCTGAATTTTGCTTTGGGTAGAACAAAGACCCAAATGATCTGGTGTCCTACAGGATAGAAGATTCATTTAGCTTTCTTTAGACTGATCATAAAGTCAGATAAATGGTATTGTGATTCACCTTGTGCTTTTCCCTCTGTGGAATCAAGTTAAATATCTACTAAGAGAGTATTTTATATTACAGATGATGTGGCAGGTTATGACCAAAATGACAAGTGATGTAAATGCGGCCATAGATCTCTTATTGAAATGAGTCCTATTTCCCTTACAATATGTCTATTTCTATATATATCCAGTGGACTGTGTAATAAAATGTGTTCTATTTTAATTATGGCATAACTTTGTTTTTCAATGGAAATAATTTTGGCCCTTTAGTAATATAAGAAGAGTACATTCTAATGAGTAAACTGGTTTTCCTGAGCTTGTTGTTAACCAGAGCATTCATGATCCAGTCAGTGGTGTAACTAGGAATGGCGGGGCCCTATGGCGAACTTTTGAAATGCCCCAACCTCTTTTCAGACCCCATAGTATAATAATAAGAGACCCAGGGGAGGATGAAAACATAAAAACACTGTTACTTACCTCTGCCTGGCTCCAATGCAGTCCCTGCAGATGTCGGCCAACTTTAATGACGTATGGGATGGCACTTAACCCGGGTCTGCGTCGCTACACATAATCAGACAAGCTTGACCCATGTGACATCAGACATCACAGAAATAGGCCTGAAACCTGCCCAAAGCCAGGAGAGTTAAGTAATACAGTTTTTTATGCTCCCTCACCTCTCCTGGGCCTCAGATCATTATACTCGGGGGTCTGAAAAGTGTATAATAATAGTGTTTGTAGGGCCCGCGGCTTCACTTATTAATTCCAGCTTCTGCTCACAGCCTACACAGAAGGAGAAGCGATGGCAGCCGTGAACAGGAGCCAGGATTGGGAATTAAACAGGGTCCATAATGGCCTATTAAAAAAAACAAAATAAACAAAAAAAACTCAGTGGTAGTGGCTATTGTCGGGCCCCCTAATGTCCTGGGCCCTATGGCAGTTATGCCCCTGCATCCAGTGTTTCTCAACTTTACCAGATTCGGGGCACCCCTATCATAAGAGTTGTACCAAAAGAAAAAAACAGCAGTTTTGATCTGGTTTTTAGCACAGTCTTTAAATTAACAGATGAAATGTTAACTAAATGTGTTTCACTTGTAAAATTAGAAAACTCTCCAAAACCACATTAATCCTGCATGGATTTTATCCAGTATAGTTTAGAGTCAGTATTAACTGCACCACAACTGCATTGTATGAAAGCACCCTCAAGGCTACAATATGCCATATTACCCACCCAGCACATAAAAAATCACTGTGCTCCCTTAGTGACCTTCACATAGTACCATGCTTCCTGCTAGCCCATCACCCAGTTTATAGCTCCCCAGTGGGTCCCAGACAGTTAATACTGCTACTCAGTTGATCCCATTTTCTGGCCAATCACATGGTATATGAATCCCTTTTTCTGGCCAATCACATAGCATATGACCCCTTTATTTGCTCCCCACAACATATAACCCCTTTCTTATGCCACCACAGTATAAGACCCCTTTCTTATGCCCCCTACCCCCAAGTATATGACCTCCTTTTTTCCCCCCACCCACAAAAAGAGTAGCAATAATTTTTACTCCACGCTCCTGTCCTGGGCGCTTTCCACTGCTGCCTCCAGGATGCCCCCCTCCCCAGTGTATTCCATGAGAGGCCATGGAAAATGCGCCCCTGTTTGTGTAAACTTAGGAGGCTTTTTGAACTCGAGCAGTTAGGGTGGGAGGTCATTGAGGGTGTTACCATTTCTTTCCCTAACATATCTCTATTAGGTGCCTCAGAAGCCCTTCTTGTGGGGTCTGGGGACATTAGGGAATGGAACACTGTGTGAACCCAGGAAGCTTGTGGAATAGAGCAGTGGTAGTTAATGGAGGGGTAAGTAACAATTTGTTATATTAACTTACCTCTTTTAGGCATTTCAGAGTAGTTTCAGTGGTGTCTGGAGATACCAGGGAATGGAGCTCTTCCTGGACCCAGGAAGTTTGTGGACAGAAGCAGTGGGGGGTCATGGGGTGAATAACCACCATTTGTTATCTTAACATAACCGTATTCAGCACTTTTACCCTTATTTTTCAGAGTGAAAACCCCTTTAATTATTATGTACATTGTGAATAGCACCCAATATATGTGAACCGTTTGTCAATTAGACCTTGATAAAAAGCCATTTTCAGCTACAAAAGCTGAATTTATATAAGAATAAGTATGTTTTGCAGATGAAACGACAGTTTTTCTCCATTTTAATAGCTTTGGAAAAACACATTTACTGTGCAGATTTCTTGACAGCTACCCTCCAGATTGGAACTCAGCATCCCCTTCCATTGACAGCTGTAGGCATTAGTGGAGGTCTCTTCGTGTCAGAGACATGACAGATAGAGGAAGAGCTCTTTCAAGCTTCAAAGCAGTGGAAATGGGTGACCTCTCTTGTTAATACATAAAGATTCCCCAGCAATAGGGTGAAACATTTATCTGCATTCAAAACTATGTAAAAATAATGTTCTGCATTTAAAACGTTGTACAGACTAACCGAAGCAGATCCCATAGTCTATATTATCACATTCTGTATTATTGCAGAGATTCACAATATATAATTTTATACATATTTTGTAAATTCTTGTATTTTTAGAATAATAAAGGCCTCATACGTGAAAGGAATTCCACTTTTACTACCTGAAGTGCTTGTTATTTAAGCTTAAAGAGTACAGTGGTGCTTAAAAGTTTGTGAAACCTTCCACATTTTTTAGAATTGTACTTTGGCCTAAAACTATATCAGATTATAAAACTAGATAAAGATAACAATGTCAAGCAATTGAGTAAAAAATATTAGACCTGGTCATTAATTTATAGAAAAAAATGATCTAATATCACACACACAGTCTAGTCATATTAACGTGACCACCGCCTACTTTTGACGTCAACGTTAAATAACCAATCGCAGAAGGCATGTGTCATCAGTAAAGATGAGCGAACAGTGTTCTATCGAACTCATGTTCGATCGGATATTAGGCTGTTCGGCATGTTCGAATCGAATCGAACACCGCGTGGTAAAGTGCGCCATTACTCGATTCCCCTCCCACCTTCCCTGGCACCTTTTTTGCTCCAATAACAGCGCAGGGTAGGTGGGACAGGAACTACGACACCGGTGACGTTGAAAAAAGTAGGAAAAACCCATTGGCTGCCGAAAACATGTGACCTCTAATTTAAAAGAACAGCGACGCCCAGCTTCGCGTCATTCTGAGCTTGCAATTCACCGGGGACGGAGGTTTCCGTCCAGTTAGCTAGGGCTTAGATTCTGGGTAGGCAGGGACAGGCTAGGATAGGAAGGAGAAGATAACCAACAGCTCTTATAAGAGCTAAATTCCAGGGAGAAGCTTGTCAGTGTAACGTGGCACTGACGGGCTCAATCGCCGCAACCCAGCTTTCCCAGCATCCTGAATGGAATACACTGACAGTGTATTCCCGTATACCCCATATATACACCCCAAATCCCCGTTCCAACGGTGTGCCCCCCCCCCACCTTCACCCCAGAAATACCCTGTAAGTCCCCTAGCAATAGAATTGGGGCTATATACACCCACTATTTTTCCTACTGCCATATAGTGCCATTGTCTGACTGGGAATTCAAAGAATATATTGGGCTTACACATAACTTCAATTCCAGGGAGAAGCTTGTCAGTGTAACGTGGCACTGACAGGCTCAATCGCCACAACCCAGCTTTCCCAGGATCCTGAATGGAATACACTGACAGTGTATTCCCGTATACCCCATATATACACCCCAAATCCCCGTTCCAACGGTGTGCCCCCCCACCTTCACCCCAGAAATACCCTGCAAGTCCCCTAGCAATAGAATTGGGGCTATATACACCCACTATTTTTCCTACTGCCATATAGTGCCATTGTCTGACTGGGAATTCAAAGAATATATTGGGGTTACATATAACTTCAATTCCAGGGAGAAGCTTGTCAGTGTAACGTGGCACTGACGGGCTCAATCGCCGCAACCCAGCTTTCCCAGCATCCTGAATGGAATACACTGACAGTGTATTCCCGTATACCCCATATATACACCCCAAATCCCCGTTCCAACAGTGTGCCCCCCCACCTTCACCCCAGAAATACCCTGCAAGTCCCCTAACAATAGAATTGGGGCTATATACACCCACTATTTTTCCTACTGCCATATAGTGCCATTGTCTGACTGGGAATTCAAAGAATATATTGGGGTTATAAATACCTTCAAGTCCTGCCACTGCCATATAGTGCCATTGTCTGACTGGGAATTCAAAGAATATATTGGGGTTATAAATACCTTCAAGTCCTGCCACTGCCATATAGTGCCATTGTCTGACTGGGAATTCAAAGAATATATTGGGGTTACAAATACCTTCAAGTCCTGCCACTGCCATATAGTGCCATTGTCTGACTGGGAATGCAAAGAATATATTGGGGTTATAAATACCTTCAAGTCCTGCCACTGCCATATAGTGCCATTGTCTGACTGGGAATTCAAAGAAAATATTGGGGTTACGTGCACCCACAATTTTTGCTACTGGTATATAGTGCCAGTTTCTGAGTGGAAATTCCCCAAATAATTTGGGGATTCATTCACCCTACATCTCAGGCTCTTGCCATATTCACCCAGGTTGTCAGTGCTGCACCAGCTCGTTCCCAGACAGCTCGGCCCGAAAAACACATTACCTATATAGAGGATTTGGACAATGAAGACAACATGTTCTAAATCTAATGTCTGCACCTTCTCCAGAATTAAAATAAAGGCAGCGTTTAACTTTCAAATAGCACTGCACAAAGGAAGATCTTATCAGCTTGTCTCATGACATGCTACTAAAAAGTGTCATTTGTGTATCTTAATGTAAATATAGTTGTATAAGCTTTTTGGGTTTTAGGCACTGCCAAGTTATTTACCACCCGCTCCCTTATAATGATGATGACGCCAAAGTCACTGTGGGTGTTCAGAGCTCACAGCTTTGGTTGACATTTGTCTTGCTCTCTGTCTGTACCAGCTGTCTTTTTGGATACCGTAAAGTTATGTTGACTTTATTAACAGCTATAGAAGTTTTAGCCAGGTTGTGACGGTGTGTAACCCTAACAACACTAAGTGGGATACACATTAATAGTCAGTCTATGTACGCTAAACGTATCACTGAAGTAATTTTTTTTCCCTCTCCCCTAATATAAGAAAGGAACAGACATTAGACCTAGACCGGGGTTCGAGGCTTGTAAAAATCCAGTATTATTTGTTCTTCATGATGTGAAATATGTGTTGAAAAGCAACCCAAGATGAAGTCAGCCATGTGTGCCAGTGTGTTACTTGGCATGCCTTTGCTGGCCCCAACTGTAAGGGTCACTCTCCATTTCCTCCATTTTCCACTCCCCTTCACATCATTTGTGGTGAAGCAATGGGATGCACTGAAGTGCACCCTCTAGCCTCGTGTGGGACAGGGACATCAGATGCCACTCCAACCCCCTCGTCTTCCTCCGCCAGCCAATGGTGCGAAGATGAGAGGAGTGTGCTCTGAATGTTTTCTGCCTAGCAGAGGCTAGTTCTCACTTATGAAAATGGCCCCACTTTGACCTGTATATCAGGCACAATGGTGTAGGTTTCAAAGAAACATGGCACCAACAAGTTGAAAAACGTGGGCCATGCGTGGACCGTGTTTGAGTCTGGAAAGCTCCAGATCTGCTACCAGGTTCCAGCCATTATCACAGGCGCAAAAATGCCAGGCCCCAGGTGTAGCAGGGAAAAAAAAATGCCATCTCAGCCAGGATGGCATCCCTGACCTCGGAGGCACTGTGCTGTCTGTCCCCCAAGCTGATCAGTTTCAGCACGGCCTGCTGACATCTCCCCACGCCAGTGTTACAGTGTTTGCCGCTAGTAGCTGGGGTGGAGGTTGCAGCATCGTAGGGTTTCAGTCTACTCCTGCCATGAATTTTGGCCTGGGAGAGGAGATAGGCCAACCCAGTTTGCACCCGGGGACCAGACTCCACCACATTCACCCTGCCTGTCATTAAAGATAAGCACTGCAGCATCCCTGACCACAGGCGCTTGTCCATGTGTCGGTGGTCAAGTGGACCTTGCAGCAAAGCGCAGAGCTCTGGGCCCGACTGATGTTATGGGACACATGCAGGCGCAAGGCAGGGACAGCACACCAAGAGAAGTAGTAACGGCTAGGCCCAGCATAGGGAGGTGCCCCAGCTGCCATCTGCTGACGGAAGGCCTGGGTATCCAGAAGCATAAACAAACACCAACATCTCCAGGGCCAGCAGTTTATCGATGAGGCTGTTAAAGGCTTGGGCATGGGGGTCGGTTGTGTTGTACTTCTGCCTGCAATGAAAAGCTTGGGAGATGTGGAGTGGCTGGGAAGAGGCGCATGATGGTGCAGGCCAAAAGGGCGCATGAGGGTGAACTCCCCAATGTGTCAGAGATAGGTGTGTAGGTGTCCTTGCATCATATACTTGCACCATACTTGGCTTTGGAAGTTAATTTTGTGCCAAAAAGTGGTTAAGACAGCGATACCTCAGCTACTCCCGTTACACTGTCTATTGACAACTCCAGCCCTGACATTACCACCTTTGGAAGTGGACCACCACTTCTAAGATCCCAAAGGAAGTAGGCAAGAGATGTGCAGTGCAGAAAAAAAGATGAAAAAATAAGTGTAGGCAGTAGAGCACAGAGGGATCGGAGAGGACAGAGCTGGTGTCGGCCAGGTATTCCCACAACATGCGCCTATACTTGTCCCTCCTGGTGACACTAGGACCCTGAGTGGCAGTAATTTGTCCAGGGGGGGCCATTAACGTGTTCCAGACCTAGGAATAAGTCTTCCAACAGGGTAGAGTTTTGCATGCCTTTGCTTCTACCCACTGTTTTTGCTGCTTAGCTTCCCTCCACATCTACACTGCTTTAGCCCCTAAACATCACCCCAGTTTATGCCTTTGCTTCTACCCTGTTTTTTTGTTGAATTAGCTTCCCTCCACATCTACACTGCTTTAGCCCCTAGACATCACCCCTGTCCACGTTGGGTCGGTGGCCTCGTCATCCACCAACTCCTCTTCCAATTGCGCACTGCCCCCTTACTGCAAACCGCACATGACCACAGCTTGCCCTGATGGCAACTGTGTCTCATGATCCCCACTGAGGTCCAGACAAGTCGGTGGCGGGTCCAAAACCCCAAAATTGGAAGGAAATGGCGGATGCTGCAGTATTTCTAACACCTGTTCCTGGTGCTCGGGCCTGGTCTGTGTTGTACCCTGCACCCTGCTTAACGCAGCTGCCATATCCGGAGTTGTGCTGAGCGCATGCTAATGTTTTGTGTCCAGTGCAATGGATGGGATGGGATTTCACATAAGTCTGCCACCCATGGCCACTCATGGTTGAGCAACTGAGGGAGTTGACTTTGACGAACCCGAGGGTTTTGGAGTTGGAACTACATCAAAGGTCTGTGCTGCTCACGCACTCTGCTCAACACATGATATGTTTAGTGCCAGCAGTGTGGAGACGTCGCACAACAGCCGTTGTTCCAGCAGGTACAGGCGTTGTAGGAGTGCATAGAGGCTAGCAGCGGCAACTATAGACTTTAAAAACTATCCGCACAAGCGCCACACTTTCACCAGTAGCTCAGGAACATTGGGGTACCTTTTTAAAAAGATTAGCAGCAATGAGTTAAAAACGTGGCCCAGGCATGGAATATGTTGCAGGCTGCCAAGCTACAGAGCCGATCCCAGGTTACGGCCATTATCACACATGACAACATGCCTGGGCCCAGGTGCAGTGGCAAAAACCACATTGCCGTCTCATCGAGGATGGCATGACTCACTTTGTAGGCAGTGTGCTGTCTGGCCCCCAAGCTGATGAGCTTCAGCACGGCCCGCTGACGTCTCCCCACACCAGTGTTGCAGTGTTTCCAGCTCGTAGCTGGGGTCAATCTAACAGCGGAGGAGGAGGAGGGTGGTGTTTCAGCCCTCCTCCCAGGAATGTTTTGTGGGGAGACAAGTCAGGAAAATTCTTGAAACAGGGGAGAGTTTTGCATCTTTGCCTTTGCTGCCTATGGACATCCCTTTGCCTCTAGCCACCATTTTCCCTGCTTTGCTTGCCTCCACATCTACACTGCTTTTGCCCCTAGACATCACCCCAGTCCATGCCTCTGCTTTTACCCCCAGTTTTTTATGCTTAGCTTGCCTCCACATCCACACTGCTTTTGCCCCTACACATTACCCCTATCCATGCCTGTGCCTCTAGCCATAACTCTGCCACCCATGGAAACTCATGGTGCAGAAAGTGAGGGAGCTGACTCTGAAGAACCCTTGGGTTTTGTAGCTGGTACTCCATCAAAGGTCTCTGCTGCTCACACACCCTGCTCAACATACGGTATCTAGGGTTTGAGCGTGTGGTGACCTCGCACAACAGTAGGTGCTTCAGGCAGATGTAGGCCTTGCTGGAGTGTATTGCGGCTAGCTCCAGGTACTGTAGACTTGGGAAAGTGGGTGTCCAAGTGCCCCACTTTCACCCTTATCTCTGCTAATTTGGGGTATGTTTTTAAAAATCGTTGCACCACTAGATTGAACACGTGGGCCAGGCATGGAACGTGTTGGAGGCTGGCAAGCTCCAGAGCCCTCCAACAAGACAAAAAAGCCTGGCCCCAGGGGCAGCGGGGATAAACAAATTGCCATCTCATCCAGGATGGCATCCCTGACCTCAGAGGCAGTGTGCTGTCCGTCCCCCAAGCTGATGAGCTTCAGCCCGGCCTGCTGACGTCTCCCCACACCAGTGTTGCTGTGTTTCCAGCTCGTAGCTGGGGTCAATCTAACAGCGGAGGAGGAGGGTGGTGTTTCAGCCCTCCTCCCAGGAATGTTGTGTGGGGAGACAAGTCAGTCTACCACATTTTGCGACCCGGTCCATGCCTCAAGTACATTCAACCACTGTGCCAAGATTAAAAGTTAGCGTCCCTGTCCGCATGCACTTGTCCATTCATAGCTGGTCACGTGGAACTTTTGGGCAAAGCGCTGAACTTAGGGACCGCCTCATGTTTGGGGAAAAGTGCTGGTGTGGACGGCACAGTGAGGTGGCGCAGTAGCCAGCAGGCCCAAAAAGGGCAGAGTGTCCACAAGCCGGGACCCCAACATCTCCTGGGCCAGAATTTTTGAGATGAGGCCGTTGAAGCCTTGGGCATGTGGGTGGGTTGTGCTGTACTTTAGCCTGGAATGAAAGGCCTGGGAGATGGGGAGTCGCATTGCAAAGTGTGTAAACCACACTCAGTTTGTCCTCGACCTATACATTTAGAAATTATCTCCCCCATCGAGGAACGTGGCCTCGATGGGGGAATTTTTCTAAGGAAGCTAGAAAATAGGGCATCTTGGGCCTTGTTCGATTCGAATTTCGAACCTCGAACATTTTAGTGTTCGCTCATCTCTAGTCATCAGCCATGTGGAAGGCACGATGGATCAGCACAAGTATGCATCTATCCTTGCGGACCATGTTCACCTCAAGATGTGAATTGTTTTTCCTCAGGATGATGGCATCTACCAGCAGGACAATGCGACGTGTCATAAAGCTCACAGTGAACGTGCGTGGTTTGAGGAGCACCAGGATGAGCTTACCGTTCTCCCTTGACCAGCAAATTCCCCGGACTTGAACCCAATCAAGAATCTGTAGGACCACATCAATCGGGTTGTTCGCCATGGCACTGGAGTTGGCATGGCTCAACATCCCAGTAAACATCATCACACCATCCCCTCTCTTCCTGCACATCTCGCGGTGGTCTGCTCTGCGAAAGGTGGTTATTCTGGATTTTGACAGGTGGTCACATTAATGTGACTGGACTGTGTATTTGTGAGTGGAAAAAGTATGTGAAGCTATGTTTTCAGTATTTGGAGTGAACCTCATGTGCAGCAGTAATTGCATCTACCTATTTCCAGTATTTGGTCCTTCACATTGAAGGGGGTATTTTAGCCTATTCCTTCACATAAAACAGCTTTACTTCTGCTACGTTGGTGGGTTTTATACCACTAGCCAGGGATGCACCTGCTATGAAGCGACATGAGGAGAAGGCTTCTTGGTATAAATAGAGGGCTGGCACTTTTTTAATCCCTCAGGAGAGGATTTCTGATATACAAGCACTATATACACAGATAGGATCCCGGCTATCAGTAGGCTTGATGGGTCAAAACTGGGGGGAAAACTGCTGACAGACTCTTTTTACTTGGGAAGCATTGATCAGCATTCAGCAAAACCCCCAAAAGTCAGGCTTTAAGACACTGGGATCAATCGGTATGTTCCAGGAATCACTAATTTGATAAGTGGGTTGGTTGCCAGCAGGACTATAGCAGGGATAGGCAGCCTTCGGCCATCCAGCAGTAGTAAAAGTACAACGCCCAGCATGCAACTTGTTCTGCTGTTCTTGGAACTCCCATGGAAGTGAATGGAGCATGTTGGGAGTTGTAGTTTCCTAGCAGCTGGAGTGCCGAAGGTTGGTGATTCCTGCTTCTATCCTGATGCCTATTCATTTATAAAGTATACCTTTCACCACCTCTACCAACTCCAGTACTTAATATCTGTTAAAAGGCTCTGATCCCCTTTTTTTTCTAGCCCCCACCTTCCCCGAGCAATCAGTGCAGTTAGTTTTGATGTTTGATATCCTATTTAATCTCTGTCAAGTGGGTGGAGGCAGGAGACAGGAGCAGGCAAGAGGGCAGGATTCAGAGCTCCAATCAGAGACAGTGTCCAAGCTACAAATCATGCCCACTTATCTGCTGCTACCCAAGACCACCTACTTGTCAGTAGAAGCCCAATTAGCATATAAGGCACCAAAACTAATTGCAGTTATTGCTCAGGAATGGTGGGGACTAGAGAAAGAGTTCTAACTGTGCTGTGGAATGGTGAAAGAGCTGGTGAAATGTGCCCTTTAAGGTAAAGACATGAATATTTAATTATTACTGTTCACCCCAATATTATCCTTGTGCAAACCAATGTGTTTCTGTGATTTGATGACTAAATGAATGATCTTTATTCCACACACATTTATAAGTCTCCTGTCAGCCTACGAATGTTCTGCTTATTGTAAGAGCTCGCGTTAATATAAAAGACCAGATATAGTTTTATAATTGATATAAGTAGATTCCAAATCAAATTCCAGCCTTTCAATTACTGTAAGGTAAATGTGGATTTCAGTACAACGGATCAGTTGAGTACTTTACCATTAGCAAAATGACTGATGTTACAGCAGTAACTTGGTAGAATACGCCATTAAATATACAACCAATTACATATACTAGACATTTCACTGCATTAACTTACCTAATATTATTTCACATTTTCTGTATATAGCACCAACATATGGCACAGCTACTTATGTGAATGTTTGTGAGGGTGCAAACTAGGAAAGAGAACAGACATCGCTTATAGAGGTTATGCCACAAACCATATTTATACTCTATCCATAGAGGATAAATAGGTCATCGGTGGGGGTCTGACTGCTGAGACCTACACCAATCCTAAGAATGGAGAGTTGAGGTCTTTCACCCCCATTGTGAATGCAGCTGTTCTGAATACTGGTGTGCCCCTGGATAGGTCATATCGCTGCTCCCAATCATGTTAATGGGAGTGCCAGAGAGTACTAACACGCTCAGCTTGGCTATTCCTTAGTACTACTAACAAGCTCAGCTGGGCTATTATGCTAAGGAATAGCCGAGCTGAGCGTGTTAGTAGTACTAAGGAATAGCCAGCTGAGTGTGTAGGAGATGTAGGAGAGCTGGCAGATATGCAGCAGACTAACACGCTCAGCTTGACTATTCCTTAGTACTACTAACACGCTCAGCTGGGCTATTACACTAAGGAATAGCCGAGCTGAGCGTGTTAGTAGTACTAAGGAATAGCCAAGCTGAGCTAGTCGTGTTAGTACAGGAGGAGTAGCTGGAGGGATGGTTGGGTGTAGTGCAGAGCTCTTTCATCTGTCTGGAGTAGCCAGGCTAACCGCATGGCCAGCTCTGCTATATCTCGCTATAGAAATGCATTGACCAGCGTTGATTGGCCAGTCTATGGCATTCGGCCAATCAACGCTGGTTCTGCCAGAGTTGGCGGAGTCTAAAATCGGACCAGAATGGAAACTGCTGTGGACCGATTTTAGACTCCGCCTCCTCAATCAGAACCAACATTGATTGGCCGAATGCAGTACACTGTCCAATCAACGCTGGTCAATGCATTCCTATGGGAAAAAGTCAGCTCCGGCATATCGCAAGCTGACAGGGGATCCTGACATAATAAAGGTACTTGATGCCCCCAGACATACTTCCCCTGCTGTCCCAGTTGCTTTCCAGGGTGTTGGCATCATTTCCTGGGGTGTGATAGTGGACTTGGTGACCCTCCTGAGTCGAATGGTGGGATCCCCTGTAGCGAAGCATTTTCTCCCATAGACTATAATGAGGTTCGATATTCGATCGAATAGTCGAATATTGAGTGGCTATTCGAAACGAATATTGAATCTCGAACATTTTACTGTTCGTTCATCTCTAATAAAGATATTAAACAAGAGACGTCCTAATACTGACCCTTGTGGTACTCCACTGGTGACCGTGACGCAGTCTGTATATTTACCATTAACAAGGACCCTCTGTTTCCTATCAGTGAGCCAGACAGAACTATTTAATTTCTTTATTTTGCTTACTTATATAGCGCCATCATATTCAGCAGCGCTTTACAGATGGTGTCATCATTGTCACATATAGGAGTCACAATCTAAATTCCTTATTAGTATGTCTTTGGAGTGTGGAAGGAAACCAAAGTGCCCAGAGGAAACCCACATAAACATGGGGAGAACATACAAACTCCATGCAGATGTTGTCCTTGGCTGATTTCAAACCAGACTAGCTGCAAAGCAATAATGCTAACCACTATGCCACCATACAGAGCCAAAAGAATCCAGACTGATTAAATTCAGCAGCATTGCTCTTCTCTCTCCGTGGAGCACTGTCACCGACCGAGGCAGGACTATAATGCTAGCTGCTGTTACAGTGCATGCCCGTGTCAAGTGAAGCCTCTCCTGAAAACTTCTGGCTTCCGTTAACAGGAGGTCTTTTAAAGAAAGAGTAGTCAGTGAAGCCACAGCAGCTGGGTGGGACCCCCCATCTTTCCCTGAGTGGTCCTTCAGTCATAAAGTGGACCCATTTTCTTTATATACTTTCTTTACTGGCTAGCTTTTTTGACAGCTGAGAGAGCATACCTCCCTACATCGGTCCCCTTACAGCTGACGCTGGGTTCACACCTGCGTCTGGGGTCTCCGTTCTGTGGTTTCCGTCTTCTGCATGCCAGAAGACGGAAACCACAGACCGGGTCCGGCCGTGCGCGGCGGTGAGCGTTTTGCGCTCTCCGCCGCGAAACCGGATTTTTTTATCCGGACACAGAGTACTGCATGTCCGACTCTGTGTCCGGATTATAAAACCCGGTTTCGCGGCGGAGAGCATAAAACGCTCACTGCCGCGCACGGCCGGACAGCTTTCTCACCCATTCAAATGAATGGGTGAGAAAGTCTCCTGCAGGCTTCTGTCTCCTGCATCTGTTTTATGCAGGAAACGGAAACCTGCAATAAGGACCGACGACGCAGATGTGAACGAGCCCTGAACTGGGTGCATATATAATATGTCCTCCCCTGATCCCACATGTCCATCAGGTGTCTGTACCAGAAATGTGAGAGGGTTGGTATTAAATTCTATAGGGAAAAAATCTTAAAAGATAGCTTTCATCATGTTTTTTACATTAATGTCAATAGGAACTGACACAGAATCAGTCTGTAACCATTCTCTGCTACAGTTTAATGCCCATTGCTGTTATCCTATGACAGAGGAAAGCAGCGGACATAAACAAAGGGAGTGTGAATGCCCCCTTCCTTGAATGATTTCTGTGCACTACTGTTTCACGCAGTAGAAAGGGGCATAGCAATGGAAGGTCATGCACACCTGCAAACAATATATGGGGGATGCAGTGAAGTGAGGACTATACAGGGAACATGGCGATAGAAGAGATTACAACACCAAACCTGCAGCTTCACATGTTATCATATTGTCCGAGCTTAACATATTGTTAAAAGCAATTTGGGCTGTTTCGAAAACCACTTTAATTTGGCCCCAAATCATCTCAAATTAACGAAAAACTTTGTAAGCGGCACAGTATGTATTTAAAAAAAATCTACTGTTCCCTGTATACATATCCTATGCAGACTACAAACAAATCCCATGTGTAATCTGAACCTCTAGTCACAAAGTACTCCTCTACTTCTTGTTAGCTTACTCCTGAGCGCCCCAGGGGCTGATGTGGTCAGAGTGGATTAGTGCTATTCACACACTGCAGTATTGAGCAGAGTTCAGAGACTTTCTCCCAGATTTATAGCTCCTCATGTGGTCATGACATTCTTAATTATTACATTCCAGCTATGGTGGTCCATGGGACATTCGCCATTAAAATTCCTTCTAGTCTTCCGTGGTAGTAAAGCAATGACAACACCAGCTACTGCCTTTCCTGCTGTATTATTAGCGCATTTTTCTCTTTTTCATTGTTTATTGTACAAATTATTTCAAGCAGAATTATAAACATATAAAAAAAGCTAAAAAAAATTAAAAAAGACAAAAACCACAAAATGACATTGACCCAAGACAAACAGGAGAGAAAAGAAAAATGAAGAAAAGTTACCCTACCCTAAACATTCTCCCATTTACCAAACTGGTCTCTAAATTGCTATAACATTTTTTCCAAGATTAGTGGGACCTGATATGATAGATATCTTTATGTGAAGAATTTTAGACCCCATGCACACGACCGATTGTACTTCCGATGTGCGGCCGAGTTTGCAGTGGATTGTACTTGAAGTGAAATCCATTGACAACTGAGTGCATTCCATTATTGTCACGACCTGAATTCTGGTAATAAAATTATGTATTTTTCTAGTGGGGATTTGATCTGGAGTTTTGTGGTCTTCGGGTGGTTTCCTTGCCATTGGTCCATTCTGTTTGTGCATTTGGTAGTATTACAACTGACTAGGAAGTGGTGTGAGTGTTGCCTTGTGTGTGAGTCTGGTTTGTCCCTCCACACTTCTACTCTACCCTGTCCTTCAGTTCTGTTTGCCTGCCACTGTCTTGGTGTTTGTGAGGAAGTTTGGGTTCCAGTTTGTTTTGCCCCAGTCCTGTGTTAACCCTTTCTTCACATCTCCACTGTCCCGCTCCTCATTCTCTTGTTGCGTATTGTCTTGTGCTGCGTTTCTGTTGTCCAGCACATCCCATCCTGTTTGTTTTGTCTGCAGCTGCACCTTGGTTCCTGTAGGGGTGACCACCTTAGTCTCCCCAGTCCCTAACTCTCTTGTAGCTCTCGCCCTATCTGTTGGTTAGGCCTTCGTGTTAGAGAGCCAGGAGTTGTCGGGGCCAAGGCTAGCTTGGGAACAGCTGACCACCACCCGCAGACAGGGCCTAGCTAGCCGCTGTAGCGTCAGGGAAAGTCTCCTTCCCCTGTTCCCTTAGCGGTGCAGTCTGCAGTCCGGATTCTGGGTCTGGGCATAGACACGAACGTGACAATTATGCAATAACGTCTATGGGGGCCTCCGATCCATTCCGTCTTAATGACATGTAGCGGAATAGGACCTATTCTATTATCACCAGATCAAAATGTATCGAAAGCCCTCGTAGATGTCAATTCATAATGAACTGCAACTGGATGACACTAGGATCTCACTCCAAGTGTCATCTGAGTGCATTCCGCGCTAACTTGGCACTACATCGGAAGAACAATCGTCACGTGCATGGGGCCTTAGGACATCAGAGCTATAAAGGGAATACTGGTTTGAGGATTTGGGGAAAAGAGTCCTGCACTCCCAGATAAGTATACACATGGCTTAAGTTTATAGGAAACTGTTAAACACTTTTAGGTTTTACCATTTGAAGCCAATGTTTAGACGAGCCAATTGTAAAACTCTTAAGCTTAATGCAACACTATGGTGGTCGTAAAATATTAAGGCATGAAAAGCCCTAATGGGTTTTATGACCATTTATTTATAGGGGATTACTATACACAAGTTTTTAAATATAGACTACTGAAATGTCATGTAATATATACATATGTATACAAGTCTTTGATATATTACTATATTAACAAAAGTTTCAACGCAACTGTTAACAAAATCTTAATAAATATCTTAATCCATTGATTTGGAAAGAAAAACTTTAGAAGAATTGAGCTCAGACTTGAAAGTCATCCTTGAATGTGAACTGAAATCCCTGACAAGAAGAACACACATGAAAATGTCAAGACTGCTTTGACATACGTTCATTATAGTGTGTGTACAAATCTGTCACCTACATGATACAGTTATGGGAATGGGACCACCTGCCTTGGTTTGGAATTGTCCGGTTTTCAAAGGCAGAGAATGAAGGGGAGCTGTCATTAGAGTTAGCCATACTTTACATGGCTCAATACTCCAGAATTGACCAAAGAATAAAGAAAATTTTATATTAAGAAACATTCCAACATACTAAAGCTTCATTCCATGGACATGACTTATTAGAAACGGATGGTGATCACCACTCTTGGGTCTGAGGATAGACATATGTCTTACTGGCAGTTTGTTGGTGGTCACAGAGCTCATTGCACTAATCTTCTGCTTATCTACAGAGGAAACCTTGTATCAATCATATGGTTTTATGCGGAAGCTGCAGGCACCCAGAATGGTAGCTTTTAACTTTATGTCTATGCTGGGGATTTGCAGCTCTGTATCAGAGAAATACCATATTAAGATATGAATCTGCACAGACCAAGGTGCATGTTTGCTCAAATATCATACAAAATGTGTTCAGTAGCTTTATCTCCTGCCCGCCTTAGCCAGTTTCGATTTTAGTTTTTTTACTCCATCTTCCAAAAGCCATAACTTTTTTTATTTTTCCATTCACATAACCATATGAAGGCATAAAGAGGACTTTTCATCAGATTGGGCACAGGCAGTTCCATATACTGCTGGAAAGCTGACAATCGGGAAAGCTTTCCCGATCTGTGTCTTGGGTAAAGCGCTATCGGTCCCGGTACCGTAGTGCTTTACAGTCAGAAGGGCATTCCTGACACTCTGTCAGGAACGTCCTTCTGCCCAGCAGCGCCTATCACGCTGCACAGTGTGAGTGGGGAGGAACGCCCCCTCCCTCTGCTCACAGTGCTCATCCATAGACGAGTATTATCACGAGGAGAGGGGGCGTTCCTCCCCGCTCACACTGTACAGCGCTATAGGTGCTGCTGGGCAGAAGGACGTTCCTGACAGAGTGTCAGGAACGCCCTTCTGACTGTAAAGCGCTACGGTACCGGGACCGATAGCGCTTTACCCAGGGCACAGATCTGGAAAGCTGATAGTGTGCTGAATTCAGCGCACTGTCAGCTTTCCAGCAGTATATAGAACTGCCTGTGCCCAATCTGATGAAAGGTCCTCTTTAAAGACTATGGGTGTCTAATGGAATTTAAAGAAAGGTGCATCAACAGCCACCAAGCCATTGCCTTGGTGCAGCTTTTATGCAGACGTTGGAAGAGCCACATTTGCATACCCATGAAAACTCTTTTTACCAAAAAAAGACTGAGCAGACAGCAATAACAAAAATTCTGCATTTGCCATCCCATCAAAGTGATCAGCTTTCCCGATCTGTGCCCTGGGTAAAGCGCTATTGGTCCTGGTACCGTAGCACTTTAAAGTCAGAAGGGCTTTTCTGACAGTCAGTCAGGTATGTCCTTCTCCACAGCAGCGCCTATCGCTCCGTTCCTCCCCGCTCACACTGTACAGCGCGATAGGCGCTGCTGTGGAGAAGGACGTAACTGAGTGACTGTCAGAAACACCCTTCTGACTGTAAAGCGCTACAGTACCAGGACCGATCAGTGAAAGGTCCTCTTCAAACCCTGGCTAAGCTAAGGCTACACAGCAACTTTGGTTGCAACTCCTATTGTGGAAAAATCAAAAATCTCTATGTTGGCATTTGAAATTTGCACTAATGTGAGTGAATGGGTTTATGTTGAGATTCTAAGGGGGGGCACTCTAACTATTAGCTGCAAACAAAATCCAGTGCTTACAGTACATTTGGGAAGGAAGCACGGCAACACAGTGATCTTTGCTTATGCAACAGGAGTCACGGCCAAAGTTACCATGTCACCTTAGTTTTTATGGTCCTCAAGCAGACCTGAAAAAACGGAAATCTGATATGCTTAAAAAGTGGTTATTCGCGGAAATTCTTAGACCCCATAGACTATACTGGAGTCTGCTCCTTGCAGGATTCCCCCCCCCCCCCCCGTGTGTTTAGCGGATTATGGGAATCCTCAGAGACCGGGCGCAGGTGTGACCCTATTCTTAGCTTGTGAAATCTCTCCCGTGTGCCTAATGAACAGAGTGAGGCGCATGCGCAGTACTGTTCTTCTTCTACCTTGCAGGCTCCAGAACAGAAGTGGGCATACTCCATTTATAACATAAGTACACCTCTCGGTGGACACTTCAGATCAGAGCTGTGACACTACCTCCAGGCGAAGGCAGGATTGTTTATATAAGGCAAAACTTTAGGCACCAACAACAGAGGTCATTTTGCAATTCTGTCAAAGTGCCCGATATGCCACTATACTTAGTTTATATACAAATGAGGAGGTGATAGACTTCTTTTACTAGACCACACAGAATAGAACATTAGTTTATTCTGTTCATGTGCAGCAAAGATAAGTCACATTCTCCATCTGCAGATTTTTGTACAAAAAATAAATACTGTATATACTGTATAAGCCGAATTTTTAAGCACAGTTTTTGTGCTGAAAAGCCCCCCTCGGCTTATACTCAAGTCAAGTAAAAAAAATATATATATATATATATACATTTTTTTTTTTTTTTTTTTTTTTTTTTTTTTGGGGGGGGGGGTCTATGACCAGTCGCAAGAGTAATGTATAGAATCTCCCATAAATAAATAATAATAAAAAAATAAAATAAAAGTTCTAAATCACTCCTTTCCCTAGAATACATATAAAAGTAGAAAATGACTGTGAAACACATACACATTAGGTATCCCTGTGTCTGAAAGTGCCCGGTCTACTGAATATAGGGGATCTGCAGTGCTCCTGTTCCGTCGGGAAGGGGTTAATAGGAGCACTGCAGATACCCTATATTCAGTCAGGCTAAATTCCTCGTGGGGGAAAAAAAAAAAACAGTCCTCAAGCTCGGGGAAGGGGCAGATAGACAACCAAAACACCCCCTCCACTTTCCCAGCACCCAGCAACTACTGCACCCAAAAACCATTTTAATTTTTGACATTTTCCAGTAGCTGCTGCATTTCCCCCCCTCGGCTTATACTCGAGTCAATAAGTTTCCCAGTTTTTTGTGGTAAAATTAGGTGGGTCGGCTTATACTCGAGTATATACGGTATCTGTATTTTTTGTATGTGCTAACAAGTGTTATCATTTATTGTCACTTTATGGAGAAATATCCCTGACGTAAACACACTGCGCAACTACACCGCAGTACTGTGTTCATTACATCAGCGCAGACACACATAATCCTGCCATGGAACAAGAAATACACTCTGCTTTACTGTTCATTGAATAGTATCATCCTGCCTGTGCGTTGGTTTCTTGCATCATTCTTGGTCATGACATCACAGGTTTGTTTATGTTGTGTTGTCGGTGACAATGTCAGACTACATATGTGATGTTAAACACAACCCCCTGCTGTGACCTCTTCTATAAATTGCAGACTGTGTACTAAACGGTATCCTAGCAACACGCCCTCCCTCCGCTCCTGTATTACTGGATAGTGAGAGGTCTGCGAGCCTTGTGAAAATAACCATCTATGTCATAGACATCTAACGGCTCTTAACCACTTCCATCTACTCCATGTCAGACAATGCTACTATCAGCTGATCATTTCGTTCTCTTGATAATTTAATTGCAATTAAGTTTTACTTTTATTACGTATGTTGGTATAAAGGAATGTCCCAGTTAACCCTTTAGTGTCACTGTTTCCTTATATCTACAAAGATATTAGTATTTATTTACCCCTTTAAAGCAGTTACATCATTTGTGCAGCACAAAGCTGCTACTAGGGGTGCGCAAACTAGAGATGGATTCATGTCCAATATCTCCAATGGTGCATGTGATATAATATATTTGGAACGTTTTGATAGAAATGACAAGTATTTTGAAAAATAGAGTTCAAATATTTAAATTTGTCACATTTTTGAGCACAAAACTTTTCTAACTCTAGTTATTGGTCCACAATGGGCAGAGCCAGGCTCAGAAACCATAAATAAAACCATAGAAGAAAAATGGGAAGCACCTAAAAATATCAGGATGGATGACCAAAAAATTACATAACCTGCTAAAAAGGAAAAAGGAAACATACAAAAAGTGGAAGATGGGAACTATACCTAAGGAAGAGTACACAGCAGTCTGCAGACTCTGCAAGACAAGCATCAAAGGAGCTAAGGCTGAACACGAATTGAAGCTTGCAAAAGAGGCAAAGAGTAAGGTAAAAGGATTTTGGGGATATGTTAAAAGCAAAAGAAAAGTGAAGGAGACCATTGGAGTCCTGAAGAATGACAAAGGAGAAACAGTTAACATGGTGGAACAGCAGGTGGAGCTACTAAATTCATATTTTGTATCCGTCTTCTCCCAAGAAACTAATGGAATTATCGACATTAATGGTGATGGAGATGAGGGGAAAGAGGACTCCAAGCTGACTATAAGCGAAGGTCTAGTAAGAGAGCACTTAGCCAAGTTACAGGAAACCAAGTCCCCAGGACCAGATGATTTACACCCTAGAGTCCTGAAAGAGATAGCAGAGGAAATAACAGAACCCCTTGCTATAATCTTCAGTAAGTCATGGGAAACAGGAGTGGTCCCTTTAGATTGGAAAAGGGCAAATGTTGTCCCCATCTACAAAAAGGGGAAAAGGGACGATCCAGGAAATTACAGGCCGGTAAGTCTGACCTCGATAGCAGGAAAAATCTTTGAGCAAATTGTCAAGGAACATTTACTTCGGTACCTGGATGGGAAGGCATTAATTAACCAGAGCCAGCACGGCTTTATGACCAATAAATCTTGTCAGACTAACCTGATTTCCTTCTACAACAAAATCACTGAATGGTTGGACCAAGGGAATGCCGTGGACATAGTATATCTTGACTTCAGTAAGGCATTTGATAAAGTATCACATAACCTTCTTATTGAAAAAATGATTAAGTATGGCTTTGACAAAAAATCAGTTAGGTGGATTCACAACTGGCTTAATGATCGGGCACAACGAGTAATACTAAATGGCTACACATCGAACTGGAAGAAAGTCAAAAGCGGGGTGCCGCAGGGCTCTGTTCTGGGCCCAGTACTTTTTAATATCTTTATAAATGATCTGGACGATGGAATTATTGGGGAACTCATAAAATTTGCAGATGATACGAAGATAGGAGGAATAGCCAACACTAGAGAGGAGAGAGAGTGTATTCAAAAGGACTTAGACACACTGGAACAATGGGCTGAGGCGAACAAAATGGTATTTAACAGGGACAAATGCAAAGTTCTACATCTGGGTAACAGAAATGTAAAAAACATATATAGTATGGGAGGAATAGAACTAAGTGATAGCATAGGGGAAAAGGACTTGGGCATAATAGTAGATCACAAATTCAACATGAGCCAACAGTGCGGTGCTGCTGCAAAAAAGGCTAATAAAATTCTGGGATGTATTAAGACAAGCATTGAATCTAGATCAAGAGAGGTCATTATTCCGCTGTACTCTTCCCTGGTCCGACCACACCTGGAATACTGTGTACAGTTCTGGGCGCCTCAATTCAAGAAAGACATCGATATATTGGAGCAAGTCCAGAGAAGAGCAACCAAAATGGTGGAAGGTCTGCAAACCATGTCCTATGAGGAGCGGCTAAAAGAACTGGGATTGTTTAGTTTGCAGAAGAGAAGGCTGAGGGGAGATTTAATAGCAGTCTACAAATATCTGAAAGGTAGTCACAGTGCAGAGGGATCTACCCTATTCTCATTAGCACAAGGAAGTACAAGAAGCAATGGGATGAAACTAAAGGGAAAGAGATACAGATTAGACATTAGGAAAAACTTTCTGACAGTGAGGGTAGTGAGAGAGTGGAATAGGCTGCCACGGGAGGTGGTGGCAGGGCCGGCGTCAGCGCACGGCATAGTCGGGCAAGTGCTGGGGCCCACAGAGCCTCTGGGGGCCCCCCGGCACTTGCCTGTCAAGATTTCAGCTCATCGGCGTCCGTCCGCCGATGAGCTGGAATACATACGCGATTAAAGCAGGAGCTGTGAGTTCAGCTCCTACTTTAAAGCTCCGGCCCGGCTTGCGTGTGTAGGCGCGATGACGTCATCACGCATACACATGCATGCCGGGCCGCAGCTAAGCAGGAGCTGAACTCACAGCTCCTGCTTTAATCGCGTATGTGACTGGAGAGAGGAGCGTCGGGGGATCGATGGAAGGTGAGTGATGGAAGGTGAGTATAAGTGTTTGTTTTGTATTAAATATAAAGGTGGAACATAATGAAGGGGGCCCATGAAACTGGGGGGCAAATGAAGGGGAGGGGGGGAACGGCATGACACTGGGGAACATGAAGGTGGTGGGGAGAGAACGGCATGAAACTGGGGACAAAGATGGAGGGGGCCCAATGAAACTGGGGGGCAAATGAAGGGGAGGGGGGAACAGCATGACACTGGGGCAGAGACGGGGGACATGAAACTGTGGGCAGATGAAGGGGGAGAACGTGATGAAACTGGGGACAGAGATGGAGAGGGGACATGAAACTGGGGGCAGAGGAAGGGTGTATATGAAACTGGGGGAGAGATGGAGGGGGGCATATAATTTACGGGTGACTGTAGGAGGATTGTACTGTGTGGGAGCACATGATAAATGAATGAGAATGGGTGGAATCAACAAAAGTGGGTGGAGCCAAATTTGCCGCGGCGCGCAAAGCGCGCCGCACATTTTGCTCCTCTTTCTTCTCTTTAAAAATTGGGAGGTATGGCGTTGGTGACACCACACTCCTGCATGACGTCACTTGCTTCATCTATGACACACAGTGTCTCGACTCCCCCCGCCTCCTTTACAAGGGGGCCCACTGAGGCTCTGTCGCCCAAGGGCCCATAATAACCTGGAGCCGGCCCTGGGTGGTGGGCGCTCCATCAATGGAAATCTTCAAGCGCAATCTGGATAAACATATAGCTGGGATGATTTAGGAAAACCTGCACTCGCAGGGGGTTGGACCCGATGGCCCTTGAGGTCCCTTCCAACTCTACCAAAAAAAAAAAAAAAAAAAAAAAAAAAAAAAAAAAATGGACCACAGGTGATCAGGTAAATCCGCCAATGGGCCCTTGAGCCAGATGGGCCCTAAGCTGACCCTGGCACAGTATACTCACTGTATAATGGACCCCCAGAATGCTGATTATTTTCTGTCTCTGAATGAATGGCTCTCTTTCCATATTTCTGTAATGAACGTTTTGTCTCTTTCAGCCAAATACATTAAAATTCTTCTTTATTAGGTGTTATTTTCCAGCGTACTGTGTGTATCACTTAGTTTTATTTAAATAACATCTAATATTCTGTTTTTGCAGTTTTAGACAACACTTATTTCTGTAACAAATATTTTCCATGTGGTTTTTAATGCTGTGCATTAATATTTCCCAATCTTGTAGAGGTGTTATAAAACACAACGGGACTTCGGACACTTTGTATTTGTAATAAATGATGCTGAAGTCCTGGCTTGTTCTCAGAAATTTATAAGATCACACATATTGAAGAATTACATTGTAACTTGTGACTCACGGTATGATTGAGGAAATCTGTAGCAAATAATATGAAAAGTGAAAAATAAAAACTTGAGCTTCTCCAATGTAACCCACTACGCTTGAGGGGTTGTGGTGAAAATGAATATATGGTGGTTGTGCCCTTTGACTTCTCTTTTTTTGAAGGCAGTATTTCAGTTGTTTTCCTCACTGTTTCTTATCGGATGGATTTATCTCCTGATTTAGCTATCTGCTCCTTGGTCTAGCAGATCTACCGCCTAGCATCTGTGGGCTTACAATTCATATTGTACCACAGCTTATAGACAGATTGTGGTAAACTTCACCCCTTGAGCTGTGCTGGAATGGGGCAATTTGAATACTCGATGAAATGCATGTTGGCATCACACTCCTCCCTCTCACCTAAATTGATGGCATACTGGGGTATCTGGAAATACTCTTTCTCTCTCTCCTATTGACTTACCTAATGTCTGCTTTCATATCTGGTAAGAGAGTATCTCCAGAGAAGGCACATTGTCTTCAGTTCACCCTATGTCTTCTTGTCTGTGTTTTCCATTTTCTATTTCCAGTTTGAGATTACACCTCTATAGTAGACCTCAGTGTATCATAAACTTGCAGCCACATGTTCTTTGGTTGTTTTATTTGTTTTTGATATATATATATATATATATATATATATATATATATATACTAGCTGGTACCCGCGACTTCGTCTGCGGTGATTGTAGCAGTGGGTATATACAGGCGTGGGTAAGGTTTTTGTAGTGTGTATAAGGTATGGGATATGAAATGTAAGTTTGTATCTTGTTTTTTCTGTAATTCAGAGAATACTGTTAATTTGTATTTGAGCTGCTATACGGTGTTGTGAGAAACTTTACATAGTGACTTTGGGACAGAGGTATTTGAAGTTAACCCTTTCCCGCCGATGGCATTTTTTTATTTTCGTTTTTGACTCCCCTCCTTCTAAACCCCATAACTTTTTTATTTCTCCGCTCTCAGAGCCATTTGAGGTGTTATTTTTTGCGGGACAAATTTTTCTTCATGATGCCACCATTAATTATTCTATATAATGTACTGGGAAGCAGGGAAAAAATTCAAAATGGGGTGGATTTCAAGAAAAAATGCATTTCTGCGACATTCTTACGGGCTTTGGTTTTACGGCATTCACTGTGCAACCAAAATGACATGTCCCTTGTATTCTGTGTTTCGTTACGATTCCGGGGATACCAAATTTATATGGTTTTAGTTACATTTTGACCCCTTAAAAACAAATCCAAAACTGTTAAAAAAATTTTTTTTGAAAAGTCGCCATATTCCGACAGGCGTAACTTTTTTATACGTGCATGTACGGGGATGTATATGGCTTCTTTTTTTGCGGGACTGGGTGTACTTTGTAGTTATACCATCTTCAGGAAAGGTTATTGCTTTGATCACTTTTTATTCAAATTTTTATCAGAATCAAAACAGTGAAAAAACGGCGGTTTGGCACTTTTGACCATTTTTCCCGCTACGGCGTTTACCGAACAGGAAAAATATTTGTATAGCTTTGTAGAGCGGGCGATTTTGGACGCGGGGATACCTAACATGTATGTGTTTCACAGTTTTTAACTACTTTTATATGTGTTCTAGGGAAAGGGGGGTGATTTGAATTTTTAATCCTTTTTTTTTTAAAAAAAAAAAATTTTTTTTTTTTACTTTTTTTAAAAAAATTTTTTGCATTTATTAGACCGCCTAGGGGTATTGACATGGGTGGGCGGTGTGGCGGATTGTCAGAGCGGTGGGGGTTGGCAAACATGGCTGCTCCAGAGCGTTAAAGAGAGCCTCCTGGAGTATCGTTAAGGGGAGGGGCAAAGTGGTAAAGTATATGTATATGAGATTGTGTGGGGTTAGGGGTGAGGCTGCAGAGGGGAATATGAATTTTGTGGCTTGCTATGGTCCAAAGTGTGTGAGATTGCAGAGATGGTGATGTGAGTTTGGGGTTTGTGGGGGTCCTGGGAAAAACGTATGTGCGCTATTGTGACGAAAAGTAGCCTATTGCGCAATGGGGTGTATTAACTATGTTTGTGGAAAATTTCAGCCAAATCGGTCAAGCGGGTTTTGCGTGATTGACTAACAAACATCCGAACACACAAATCCACAAACATCCAAACTCACAAACTTTCATATTTATAATATTAATAATAATATGGATATTCTGTTGTTTCTTTTTTGTTCTCTGTAGATGTGACAGCTACTATATGAAAACATTCATGATAATTTAAAGGGGTTGTCTGGGATAACTGGGAATCCCTACACCTAATCTAAACACCCTCCTTTTTTCTAAATAACATAATTAATCAAAAATTAATCACTAGTCCCCCCTACCATCCACCCCGTTATAATTACCCTCCACGCTTCTTCCTGCATGATAGCTTCTTTGTCTGTGTGTGCTCTTCTCCAAGCATTGTGCACACTGCTGCCAATAATTCACCTACATGTGCAGTAAAGGTGGATCATTACTACAGAGAACAGAGCAGTGATGGAGAAGAGCAAGCACAGACTGATTCAATACAGGAGGAGGAGTGGAGGGTAAGTATATAAAATGGGTCAGAGGTTGGGCTTAGTAGGTAGTGAAGAATGGAATAGCTAGAGAGACAGGGAGGGGGTCTATGGGAAGGGGGGAGTGAGGAAGGTGGGAGGGGAGTGAGAAAGTAGGGGGGAGTAATTTGAGAAGGGTTAGTGAGGAAGTTGAAGCAAGTAAACAAATGCAGTAGATACCAGGAGCTCCATGAGACAGCCAGAAATCACTGAAAACACGACTAAAGTTATATGGGTGCATTTATTAACCCATTAATAGCACTAATAAACATTTTTTTTTAAAAAAAACAAAACATTTTTGCCTGGAAAACCCCTTTAATAAATGTAGTAAAGTGAGAGAGCTTTTCCTACAGAGGGTTACTCTACAAGCTCTATGTTAAGAGCGAGGTGTTGTCATAAATAGATGACCGATAGGGGATGACACCTGGAAGTGGTGTGGTCCTTTGTACGGAGCTGTTTCAAGCACACAATATGGGTCCAGAAACAGAAAGCTCCGTCTACTGTATAGTGGTGACTTCAATGGGAACTGAGCTATAGTAAAATCGCCAGACTGCCATACAATAGATGGTAAATAGCAAAAGTATATATCCTGGCGCCCGTGTAGAGAACCTCAAAAAGGACTATGTTGAAACAGTTGCAGCTCCTACCCGGACAACAACCCGAGAGGTGGTGAAAAATGCAGAGAATACAAAGGAAAAAACCTGGGATAATGGACCTGAGATCATTTTAATCTGGGGTCAGCTATAGGATATTATACTGTCTAGAGGCCACTTTAGGACACTATAGTGTGTGTAAATGGGATGTTATACTGTGTTGGGGCCAGGAAACGGGATGCAATGGGGGGGGAGGACAAATCAAAAGTTTGCTATGTGGCCCAGTCTTTGTTAGTTATGGCCCTAACTACATCATACAAATACACTTTAATCTTTGTGGAATTTGTTGAAGGCCCATTCCTGCTCCAGCATAGCCTTGTCCCTGTGGCACAAAGCGAGGACTATAAAGTCATGTTTGATGATTTGGGTATTGAGAAACTCACCTGCACAGAACCCTGATCATAACCCATTTCAACGCATTAACACTGGTTACACCATTCAGCCAGGGCTACTGAGGGAGAAGCTGAACCTTGGTGGAGTGGACCACCACCTGTCCAACTGGATCCTAGACTACCTGACAAACCGCCCTCAGTATGTGAGAGCCCAGGATTGTGTGTCTGACACTGTGATCTGTAGTACGGGGGCACCACAAGGTACAGTTCTTGCCCCATTTCTCTTCACACTGTACACTGCTGACTTTAGGCACAACTCCTCCAGCTGTTACTTACAGAAGTACTCCGATGACTCTGCTATAGTCGGCCTTATCACTGATGGCGACGATAGGGAATACAGAGACTTAAATCGGGATTTTGTTGAATGGTGCCAGCAGAACCAGCTCAGGATTAATCCTGGGAAGACCAAGGAGATGGTGGTGGACTTTAGTAAACGGAGAGGTGCTCCGACCCCGGTGGAGATCCAGGGGACATGCATTGAGATAGTCAGGACCTACAGTCCTATGAAAAAGTTTGGGCACCCCTATTAATCTTAATCATTTTTTGTTCTAAATATTTTGGTGTTTGCAACAGCCATTTCAGTTTGATATATCTAATAACTGATGGACACAGTAATATTTCAGGATTGAAATGAGGTTTATTGTACTAACAGAAAATGTGCAATATGCATTAAACCAAAATTTGACCGGTGCAAAAGTATGGGCACCCTTATCATTTTATTGATTTGAATTCCCCTAACTACTTTTTACTGACTTACTGAAGCACAAAATTGGTTTTGTAACCTCAGTGAGCTTTGAACTTCATAGCCAGATGTATCCAATCATAAGAAAAGGTATTTAAGGTGGCCAATTGCAAGTTGATCTCCTATTTGAATCTCCTCTGAAGAGTGGCATCATGGGCTACTCAAAACAACTCTCAAATGATCTGAAAACAAAGATTGTTCAACATAGTTGTTCAGGGGAAGGATACAAAAAGTTGTCTCAGAGATTTAACCTGTCAGTTTCCACTGTGAGGAACATAGTAAGGAAATGGAAGACCACAGGGACAGTTCTTGTTAAGCCCAGAAGTGGCAGGCCAAGAAAAATATCAGAAAGGCAGAGAAGAAGAATGGTGAGAACAGTCAAGGACAATCCACAGACCACCTCCAAAGAGCTGCAGCATCATCTTGCTGCAGATGGTGTCACTGTGCATCGGTCAACTATACAGCGCACTTTGCACAAGGAGAAGCTGTATGGGAGAGTGATGAGAAAGAAGCCGTTTCTGCACGTACGCCACAAATAGAGTTGCCTGAGGTATGAAAAAGCACATTTGGACAAGGCAGCTTCATTTTGGAAACAAAAATTGAGTTGTTTGGTTATAAAAAAAGGCGTTATGCATGGCGTCCAAAAAGAAACAGCATTCCAAGAAAAACACATGCTACCCACTGTAAAATTTGGTGGAGGTTCCATCATGCTTTGGGGCTGTGTGGCCAATGCCGGCATCGGGAATCTTGTTAAAGTTGAGAGTCGCATGGATTCCACTCAGTATCAGCAGATTCTTCAGAATAATGTTCAAGAATCAGTGACGAAGTTGAAGTTACGCCGGGGATGGATATTTCAGCAAGACAATGATCCAAAACACTGCTCCAAATCCTCAGGCATTCATGAAGAGGAACAATTACAATGTTCTGGAATGGCCATCCCAGTCCCCAGACCTGAATATCATTGAACATCTGTAGGATGATTTGAAGCGGGCTGTCCATGCTCGGCGACCATCTAACTTAACTGAACTTGAATTGTTTGTCCAAAATACCTTTATCCAGGATCCAGGAACTGATTAAAAGCTACAGGAAGCGACTAGAGGCTGTTATCTTTGCAAAAGGAGGATCTACTAAATATTAATGTCACTTTTCTGTTGAGGTGCCCATACTTTTGCACCGGTCAAATTTTGGTTTAATGCATATTGCACATTTTCTGTTAGTACAATAAACCTCATTTCAATCCTGAAATATTACTGTGTCCATCAGTTATTAGATATATCAAACTGAAATGGCTGTTATAAACACCAAAATATTTAGAACTAAAAATGATTAAGATTAATAGGGGTGCCCAAACTTTTTCATAGGACTGTATAAGTACCTGGGTGTGCTCCTCAATAATAAACTAGACTGGGCTGATCACCTGGAGGCGCTGCACAGAAAGGGCCACAGCAGACTCTACCTGCTCAGGAGGCTGAGGGCCTTCGGAGTCCAGGGGACACTTCTTAGGGCCTTCTTCAACTCTGTGGTTGCCTCAGCCATCTTTTTCGGTGTAGCCTGCTGGGGGAGCAGTATATCAACCAGGGACAGAAATAGACTTGACAGGCTGATCAGGAGGGCCAGCTCTGTCTTGGGGAGCCCCTTGGACCCAGTACAGGTGGTGGGTGACAGAAGGATACTGTCTGTGGTGACCTCCATGCGGGAGAACAAATCCCACCCCATGTATGAGACCTTGATGGCACATGGCAGCACTGTAAGTGACCGTCTGCTTCACCCCAAGTGTGAGAAGTAGCGCTATCGCAGGTCCTTCCTTCCAACCGCGACCAGGCTGTATAATCTACATCAGACCAAGCGAAGATCACTCCGCACACAGAACTAATGATTATGAATGTCCTCCTTCTTTCTTCTCTGTTCCTAAGCTGCTATGGACTCCTAGTATATCTTTCTCAGCATATGTGTGTCTACTACTTCTGTAATATTTACTGTGTATTACCATGTATCTGTATTACTATGCAGCTGAAACATACTGAAATTTCCCCACTGTGGGACTATTAAAGGATTATCTTATCTTATCTTATCTTAAGGCTAAGGCCCCACACTGTGGAAAAATTGATTTTTTTATGCAGATTTTGCAGTGGGTTTTTGATCCAAAGCCAAGACTGTATTTAGAAGGAAGAAGTAAAAGAACTTCCACTTTTAGTGCAGATTAATTTTACTTAATTTTGATTTAACATAAATTGGAATTGCAAGGTAAACACATGCTTAAAATTTTATCAAAGGTATAAAATAAGGACAGTGTACGAGAGATTTCTAACTGGTGGCAGATTGTTTCATCCCTAAACAGAACAACCCAAGCAGATACTTAAAGCTTAAATAAAGGATCTATAAATGTGAGCCAAGTCTTAAATAGCAGAATTGGTTTATTAAAAAGCAGAAGCAATTACGGTATCTCTTTCGAAGTGAAAACGGTTTACATATTATTAAAGGGGGTTTCCAGGCTTTAAAAATTTATGTAAGCTAAATATTGGTTGAGATAAATAAAGATTTCTTGCACTTTCCATTTCCATTACAAATGGTTCCTTGATCCATTGTAAGTCTTTATATACAGTACTGCAGTAATACTGATATGTTTAGACACTGGTTACATCTGCGTCATTGGAAAGGCTGACAGATGGCCAGCGAATGGCGTCCTTTATAATGTGTCGACAAGTTATCAAATACCAATGCTGTAACAATGAACCATCAGTATAAAGCCGGGTTCACATGGTTTTTTTTTGGACCGGATTTTGACGTGGAGGCTGCCTCAGAACCAAGTCCAAAAAAATGGCTAGCCACTCCTGGATGCTGGTGCAGTGCATACAGTGCACCGGCATCCAGTTGTGGCATTCCACTTCAGATTAGGCGCAAATGAATGGGCCTAGTCGGGAGGGAGTGTCGCACCGCAAACGTCCGCAGCTGAATCAGCTGCGGAATCCACCTGAAGAAAGGGCATGTTGTGGAAAAAGGAGCCCATTGAATTCAATGGGATGCAGTTTTTTGAGCCGGATTTTGATGCGGATTCATAACAGACATTAACAGACATTAACTGATGTTACTGTGTCTGCTTTTTTCACTGAACCATTTAATGGACATATTAGCAACGGTTAGTGTCCATTTTTATACTCTCTATTTTTTTCCTTTTTTTTGTTTCTGCTTTCTGAGCATGCGCAGAAAAAATGGACAGTATAACGGACGTCCATCCGTTTTGTCCGTTACCCATAGGCTTTAATGCTAAAAAATATAGGACGCTTGCGATCCGTCATGAAAACATTTATTTTTTTTTTCACGAAAACAAAAGTCTTGCATGTCATATTTTTTTGTCCGCGAAAAATAACGGACATGTAACGGAGTTGCTGTAAAACGGTCACTACAGTCAGTTCTGCCAGTGTTGCTAAAATCTTGTGACGTACAATAACAACAGACTACTGACAGTCACCAGCGGTAGTGTGAATGACCCCTAATAGTTAAGTATTAAATATAGTTCTAACAGTTAAATTTGGGCAAAAGTCTCTGCTGTCCTTGTGGTTGTACTAGCTGTTTATTCATATACTGTATACACATTCTAATCTCTGTATTGATACCATCAACATGTAAGGATGTCCATTATTATTCATGCTCATGCTTCCTGGTACAGAACAGTTCTTTGTACTACAGCCATATCTGATACCTACTGGACTGTGAATACCAAGTCATTTCATGGAGGTTTGCACACAGGTCCCACATAATAACTTCCAATTACAGTACATTGTATAATAAAGAGACTTCACTTGTCTTCAATTATACATTTTCTCTTAAAATTTCATTTGTTTTTGGGTCTATATCTTTTCCTTTGGATCCTTGCTCAATAGAATGGATGGCTCTCATAAAGTAAATGTGACCTGTACTATTAGGCACAGACATTGTGCATGTATAACAGAGAAGAAGCTTAGTGCCTTCTGTTCGCTCCCCTCCTGCATCTCCTCCTCATCTTCAACCTTGTGTAGGCATATGACGCGGCACTATACGCAATTGAAATTGTGGAATAAACCACTACAACATGGCCGATGGAGCATGGCCAGGATTTCAACCGTGTATACCACAGCATCGGATGCCTACGCAAGGCTGAATGCAGCATCCCAGAGTGCTGCTGCTTTAAGTGTTTGTCTATTGTGCCCCTGCACTGTGTTATGTCCCGTCCTTTATGTTCTATGTTCTATGTATTGTATATATACATTATTTTGCAGTTTCCCTGTGGTCTTAATGAGCAGATTATCATCCAATGAGATAAATAAAGCCTAAATGTTTAGAAACCATCACAGCACTCGATATCATTGTCCCTATGCTCGAAGTGTTACATACAGCATATACTAAAAGGTCAAGAAAACTGTAATTTTTCCCCCCATAAATAAGTAAATGCGTAGATACATAAATCTTTGTACTCTAGAGATTTGCCGTTAACATCTTTGCTCCACTTTAAGAGGCTTATTGTCTAAGCTTTGAAGCTGCAATAGGTCAGAAACTATTACTAAACTCAGTGAGAGTTTTGGGACTTTATAGAATAATCCCTTAAATCTGCATTAACATAGAAAAAAACACCCGCAGTCCACTTGTATAAACATGCTTGCTGCTGAGTGGTTTCTGAATAACATTGGTATTCTGTATCTATTCAGAGCAGGTCAGTTATTGCAGAAATCATTGTTTTCCCTAAGGAAAGATCAGAAGCTTGGATGATCTATTAAAGGGAACCTATTATACTGAACATTCAGTCCAATGTATGTGGACAGTATATTATAGAGCAGGAGGAGCTGAGCAGATGGTGGTATAGTTTCGTGTGAAAATACTCAGTATAAATCGTAATTTATTAACTTACATACTTGTTCATTCTGGGTTTAGGAGTTCTACTATTAGTCACTGACATCTGTGTTTACACAGTCATGCAAGGGGGCAAGGACCACCCACTGGACTCCTAAACCCAGAATAAATTATATGTTACAGTGTTTTAATTCAGACTTAAATATCGATCTGATCCTCCTGCCAGTGGCGTAACTAGGAATGGCGGGGCCCCATGCCTTGCGGAGCGTGGAGAGGTAAGTAACACTGTTTGTTTTGTTCGCTTACCTCTCCCGGGCCTCCGATCATTATACTTGGGGGTCTGAAAAGACCCACGAGTATAATAATGATGTTTGCGGGGCCCACGGTGTCACTTACTGTTTCCGGCCCCTGCCAGAATCGGTAAGTAAGTAGGGCCCGTTACCGGCTGGAGTAACTCCATTCATTAACGGCCTATTTTAAAAAAAAATGCAAAGGTAGCGGCTGTCGCCGGGCCCCCTAATGCCCCGGGCCCTGTGGCAGCTGCCTCTTCTGCTTCTCCGGTAGTTACGCCACTGCCTCCTGCTTTATTACCAGTTACCCAAAGGTCAGACTACATGTTCAATGTGGTACAGGGACGTAACTTGAAGGGGTGCAGAGGGTGCAGTCTCACTGGGGTCCAGGAGACTTAGGGGACCCATAAGCACTGGCATCAGTATTGAGATTGCAACTTCCAAAATAGCAGAATTCAAATAATATTGTCCTAATATTCCTGTACAGAAAGTTACCGCCATCATGATTCTACAATGGTTAAAACAAAGTCTTAGAGCTATTTAATATAAAGGGTTCCTCAGGTGGTGCTTAGTCCAAGTGAAGGGCTACTACAGACATGACCGCCTCTTGTATGTCAGTATATATACATTTTTTTTTAAGGGAGTAATTTAGAAGTTAGGTGGGGGAAGGGAGTTTAGCTTAATGGTAAAGTTTTAATTCATCCTGGACAACCCCTTTAAGTTTCACAGTATTGTAAATGTCACCTACTGGTTTATACAGAATATAAGCCTTTTTTTCTTATACCATCTGATTTTGACTTGAGATCTCAGAAGGATTTCTGCTTGAGCTGACATTTTCTATTGTCCCTAGATCTTTCCGGATTTTAACAGAGCATGAGTTAATGAATTGTGTGTCAAAACAACATACTTCTTAGCAACTGATCTCCTACCGCCAGAGCGTGCTTTGTCTATGTCATCTTCTTTAGCATCCTCCTAAGGCGGTGTGGGTGCACATTTCACTTTAGCAAATGTTAAGAAAAATGCATTTTCATGTCACGCTTTGTTTTCTCAGTAAATTCTCGCAGTATTTTAGCCAATGTACATGAGATTGTTTGTATTTCTCCTTTGAAGAAAGCTGTTGTTGACTGACTAACCTTTGCGTTCTCAACATTTGCGTCTAGTGAATAGGAGACTGTCATGTTACGATGAGGAATATGTCATGGAAACAAAGGATTCCATGTCAGACATAGAAGGTAAATGCAATTAGTGCTAAATATGATCAATCTTAGAATGTAAATACATGTACATAAACTGTACGGAACTATCGTGTCTCTATGGAAATCTATACAGATGAGCATGTCAAAATTATCGCCAGATTCAGCTACTGTGGGCTCTTAAAGGAATATTCGTTTGGTTTTAGTTGACTTCACTTTTGCCTTTTCCTTATTGTACCCCCTCCAGTGCCTGGACATGTGAAAAAGATCAGAAAAGGAGGTAGGCAGTGGTATAACTAAAGTCTTGCAGGTCCGGGTGCAGTCTTCTTGTCCGGGGCCCCCTACCTCATCTCTATAGCGAATTCTTGATAGTGATGGTTACAGGTGCAAAGGAGTTTAATCCACCTTAGGGTCCATTCACACTGAGTTTTTTGTTGAGGATTTTGGCATTGAATCCATGTCAGAATCCATGTGGAAAAAACACCTCCCCCATAGAGTTCTATGAAGCTTCCTTCAGGCGGATTCCGCCTGCAAAAAACAACGCAGTGGGAGGCAGAAAATACACGTAGAGTTGGCAAAAACCACATGGAAAAAAATGCTAGCGTTTTTTTTCAAGGTCCATGCACTGTGCTGGAGGAAAAAAACATTTCCTGAGCGAGCCTTCACATGGAGTTTACGCTCCACTCATTCTGAACGTAAACTCGTTCAGAGTGAGCGGCGTAAAAAACAGATCCCATTGACTTCAATGGGTGCCGGCATATGCGCTCTACCCATTGAAATCAATGGGAGGCTGTTTTACCTATTGCTTTCAATGTGATACGCGCATATCACATTGAAAACAATAGGTAAAAAAAGCGCCTCCCATTGATTTCAATGGGTAGCGCGCGTATGCCGGCACCAATTGAAGTCAATGGGATCTGTTTTTTACACTGCTCACTCTGAACGAGTTTATGCTCAGAATCAACAAGCGTAAACTCTGTGCAAAGGCTCCCTGAAGAGGATTTTTTTCCTCGCCAAAATCCTCCGTGTGAATGGACCCTTAGTGTGGTTAGGGTAATCTGTGGGTCTCCTTGGCTTATGGACCAGATAGATGCTGCAATCTCAATACTGATGCCAGTGCTTATGGGCCCACTAAGGATCCTGGGCCCCGATGCGACTGCACCCTTCGCTAGAATCTCATCCACTGCACAGTGACTGTAAAACACAGTGTTTACGCCACATGGGGCCCCGGCCTAAGGCATATTAGGAACTTCTGATAATATACCTAGTGGCTATAGGTCATTGTCAGTTGTCCTTAAAGGTCTAGGGTTAGTTAGAGGTTTGCACAATCTTAGCCACCTTAGTGACTCAGGATAGCAAAGGGGTTAATGATACAATGTACTCTGTTCTATGGCAGTAAAGGGCTAAAGTCTGCATATAATTTAATTTAATCTAAAATGTCAAAATTTCATCCTGGATCAACGCTGTAGGGTTATAGGTTGGACAAGTGTTTTCATCCTGCCTCATCTACTTTGTTAGCTTTGTAATATACTTTTTATAATAATTGGAGCTCCGGTTTTGTGTAACGTCGTTCAAGAACTCCTTGTTTCTTTGTCATGGTCATAGATGTAGTCTAAGAAATTCCACTTGCCCTTGGATGAACCAGAAGAGAGCAGCAGGGAGTGTCTCATACTGCTTCCCCACACAAAGCAGAAGAATTAAAGAGGTTTTCTGGGCTTATAAATGGATGACCTATGTGATGTATCTTTATAATAGGTCATCAATTGAAGATTGACAAGTTTCCAACCCCCGCACATCAGCTATTTGAAGGCCTGCAGTGTTCCAGTAAGAGCTGCAGACTCTTCACAAAAAAACAAGCATGGCCCCATACATTTATATAGAAATATAGAAATATAGCTGCTCAGCACAATCATGTGAACAAGACTGAGCTGTGAACAGGCCATGTGACCAATGAACAGGATGGACCAATGACGCTCACGGACCGCCAATGCCACTTCAATAAACTGGTGATCTATCCTAAGCATAAGTCATCAAATGAGAAAGCCAAGAAAAAAAAGCCAAGAAACCTCCTTTAAATGATAGAATTCTAGATGCCTGCACCCACCACTAGGGGAGCTCACTAGGGCATATTTATCAAAAAAAGTCTACATTTGCACCAAAATTTATGGTGTATGGCATTTATGACATATTTATGAACAGTGTGCACTAGACAGAACAAAAATATACAACAGGCTCGACACTTATGAGAAATGTTCCCCATAATGGGCGCTGTTTAGAAGTGTCTAACTGTACGACACATTTATGAGACAGAAAAGAACAAATACGGCGCAGATTTTCTTGTGCAAAGTAGACCAAGTTTAAAATGGTGGAATGAATTTATGACAATTTACTTTGTGCACCATAAATTCCCGTTGTGCACCACTTATTCCTCTTCTCAATAAGCGAAAGATGATTTGTACCTGCTTATGTTGTGCCAAAATTTTAGAGTATTTGATGCATGGGCCAAATATTTATTCCTTAAAGCCTGAAAGTTAGGATTTTTGTCTACATGTATTGCGCCAAATATTTGTCTCATGGTAAGCCTGAACTTTTCTAGAAAAACTCCATATTTATGAAGGTCCATACGACAGATTCAAAAATACGTCTAAAACTATGAATGGGACAGTGGCGACAGTATTGATAAATGTGCCCAATGTATTTCTATTGTTCCCACTGTATTCAGTATAAGCTGCATAAGTCTTTACATAAAGAGTTACCTCTAAAGACGACTACAGGCAAGCTATAGGGGCTACAGAGCTATAGCTATAGGGGGTGGAGAGGAATCAATATCTATGGACCCTAAATCCTCAGAGGGTCCACAAGATTTCTCTACAACATAACAAGGCACCAGTATAATTGATAGTACATGGTAAATAGGGGCCCTGTTACATATTTTGCATTGGGCCCAGATGCTTCAAGTTACACCTCTGGTTAATACACCTATTGTTCTCCTTTTTAATGTTTTTGGTGAGGTTTCTCCATTTTCCATATTCCTCTTCATTACTGCAAAATGACCACCAACTTCTCAGACACCTGTATACATACTGTAGTCTGAGACACTCCCTCTGGTCTCCATTGGTCCATCCAAGTACAGGCATCGAGTCCAGTGATGTAACTACGAATAGTGGGGCCCCAAGAAGAACATTTCACATAGGCCTTACTTACCAATCCCCCATTCCTGCTCACAGCCAGCCATGAGCAGGAGCGAGGAACGGTAAGTGAATAGGGCCCATTACCTGCTGGGGTTACTCCAGTAGGTAATGGCCTATTAAAAAAAAACAAAAAAACATCAGAGGCCTGCTGGTCCGCCAGGCCCCCTAATGTCCTGGTGGATTCTGTGGCAGCAGCTACCACTGCTACTCTGGTAGTTACACCCCTGATCGAGTCAAAGTACTTGAGTCCATTTCTGAAACTGGAAGGTGAGCTGTAAATGACTCTTTTTTCGTTTTTTTTTTTTTGCAGGCTAGGGTCACCTAAATCATATGGTATTTTCCCCTCTTGAATTGGAGCTTCCGTGGCCAAGATATATTTCTGTTTTGTTAATATATTCCAATAAGCTGTTTGGAGGTAAATGGTAACACCCTTATTGTTCCAAAAAGTTATTTGCTTGATAAAAACAGGGAAAACACCATTTGATCCAGGTGGCCCTAACCTGACTACCTGGGGCACTGGGTTGATATGATGCATTCTGATGACAGACTCCCTTTAATTAAGCATTATACATTGAAATGGTGGAAGGAAATAGGAGGCTTTTCAGCTCTGTCTTATGAATGTGCGGCTTCTTACTTCCTTATTCCACCCTTAGTTTACAACTGAACGTGCAGAGATGAGTAAGAAGCAGACATGCGTTTTCTCTACACAACTGTATAAAGATCTTACAGATAGTCCAGACTGACAAATTGCTGTTTTCTTTCTGTATATTTCTCCCATTTATTTGTAGGTTTAGCATTCGTATAACAGAGTTTACATGGTAAAGTCGGAGCACATTTTATTCCTTAAATATTTAAAGTGACATAGCCCATTAACTGAGATAGAGAGGACACAATTATTGCTTCTTTAATCCCAGTCTTTCTCATTTCTGATTTCTGACTGTTATCATTTGTATGTTCCTGTTTATTATCAAGTAAAAGATGATTTCTCGGTGAAGACAGGCAAGGAGCAAATCTTGCCTTGTATGGTACTTGGCAGACGGTGGACCTGCAGCGCTTCTAACAGAAATTCTATTACTAAGTAGCTAGCATCTAGTAAGATGATTCATTTAATCCCGTCTCCTGTGATTTACATTATTAGAGACTGCTCTTTGCCACAGCTCTGAACATAGACCATATAAAGTCATCTCCTGCTTTAGGTAGCCTGGTTTATCTCCATGACTAAATGGCAGGCACTGGCGTGTAAATAAACTTATAACTTTCCTTAGTTATCTGGGTTCCATTAAGTGGTTCTATGTGCATATCAAGTGTAACAGATACTGTAAACAGTGAAGTATCTCATATCTGGTGGACGCGGCCAGACCTGCACCAGCACCGAGGTTTTATTATAAACACTCTAATAATATCAGAGGGGCCCGCACGGTGGCATGTTGTTGTTTGATACTTCTGTTGGCTTCATTTTCTTTCCTTACAATTAAGACGACTTTAAAAATAATGGTCCAAGATGGACAAATCAATCATCTCGCTCTAAATCACAACTTCCCATTACGCCGGGGAAGATGGTTTGAGGTTATGTTAGCTAACCATTACAAAAACAATTATTATGAATGTTACAATAACCTTAGTACAGAATGATACACGGAAAAGCAAAATATAGTTCTAAATTATTTAAAGGGGTTGTCCGGCGTCAATGTAAAATCGATCCCTATACTAAACCGTCTCCCCCTGCCTAATTTCTAATGGACTTCATTTAAAAAAAAATATATATATATAT